>NW_026705639.1:0-300000 GCF_029867415.1 Vicia villosa | reverse complement strand
TATTCAAACATGGTAAAGCAAACATGGTAGTTCAAACATGGTAACACTAACATGGTATTACAAACATGGTAAACAAACATGGTAACGCAAACATGGTAACGCATAGGTTCAAAAGTCCAGCGTCACGAGCATGAGGTCAGAGAACCAAAAATGGGATAGATCTAGTTAATCACCTGCATGACATGTTCTACTGATACGTCAGAGTCTACATTTTTCTTTCGGATATTACCGGCCTTCCATAATTAAACTCATGAGCCAGTAATATTCTCAAGAAAAACTCGTCTGAGTGTGGTTCTCCGCATGACAACTAATCCAAGTCTTCACCTGAATAGTTTATGCACCACAACCTAATAAGGCCAGGATGGGTTGGGGTTCTACGGTCTCTCAGCTTCTACAGTTCAATGAAAGTAATAATGTCTTCGCTACGAAACATGCTAAACATATATTACCAACAAGGAACCTCCACTGAGCGGAAGGATTCTCACGTGGTTTCCTGGGGCTTTTTAGGGTTTCCCAAAGGTGATCCCTGATTTTAGTCCTTGATAGGCTCCAAACCCTAGTCTGTTGATCTGAGTAATCCTGTACTTAGATGACTGGGTGTCTTAATCAATCATAGGTGTAATAATGAGGCTTTTGAGTCTTATGATTGTATTAGAGACTAATCCCTCTATTGATTGATCCTTTGCCTGAGTTTTCTTGTCTTTGAACACCCTCGATTGAATGCCAGACTGCCCTGGGTACTTACTTTGACTTGATGAAAATCCTGAAGATATGTCATCTCAGGGGGGTCAAAAATTAGGGTATGACACTCACCACATTCAAACAAACAAACAAACATTACACATTTCAGTTTCAATCAAAGTCTCCCATTTAGGATTTTGAAAGGCGTGAGCTGGCAGTAAAACCTAGACATGTGGTAACTTTCCCTAATTTGGATGAGCATCTTTCTTTCATTTAAGAGGCATTTGACTGGTATACTTGCACATACACAAGTAAGGTCCCCCCCCCCCTCTTGAATGAAATGAGTTCAGTTATTTTGTCACTCTTTTAATGTTTGTGGTGGAATAGTAGAAATACCTCTCTGTAAAGATAAATTCATGTCTCTTTACTGTAAACAGAGATTTAATTCAAGCTTCAACCTTGAGCTTCAAGCAAGGCACCCAAAAATAATTAATAATTAATTAGTTCCCCGAACTACATTAAGCTCTGACTTCCATTAGGGATATGTAGGCATGAGGTTCACAAGGAATCTCAGCGAGCTAATAAAATACCAAAAATAGTCAGTCTGTCTGTCTGTCTTTCTTTTATTCAATTCAATTCCTTCTCCTAATACAAAGGAGAAACTTTCCCAATAATCATTAGCAGCACAAACACATTTAGACACAGAGAAGGTTCCTGTAGAGTACTACAGATATGTAGGGTGCTTAAACACTTCCCTATGTATAACCGACCCCCCGGACTCCAGAATTTCTAGTCTAGGTGAAATCCCCACACTTAGCAAACTCTTAGGGTTTAGTTGAGATCATTTTTTCCCTTTCCTACTCATAGGACAATAAGAAAGTTCGTGTGATATCGTAGTGTCGCGGGCAAAAAATCGTTTTGTTCCTCTTTTTTGTGGGATGAGACACCTGATGCCTTCTTTGGGCTCGAGTGCTCATAAAAAATGATTTTTCTTTTGTATCGACCAAACTTTTTATTATTTCCAAAGGAGGAAAAGGAAAAAAGCTGCAATAACCTAAAAGTGGGGGGAGAGATCTTTGGGTAAGAGGGTTGGTTATACGAAGGGAAGGTATTAGCACCCAACGTATCTATAGTACTCTATAGGTTTCTTTGCTTTGTTTTTCATTCCATTCTTGTTATTGAGAGGTTCTTGTGAAATAGGTGGGACCTAAGGTGTTTGTTTGATTATGCTCGCAAAGATCATCGCGATCCTCTGCATACATATCCCTTAGAGGGAATCAGAGCATCTGTAGCTCGGGGTCTACGGGTGCTAAGGTTTGAATGGTTTTTTTGTTTTGTTTTGCTCGCCAAGGATCGACCTTGTGCCTACGTATTCTCAAAAGGATGTTGAGAAAGTCAGAGCAATCGTAGTTCCCACTTATGCTAGTGGAAGCAAAGGAAAATAGACAAATGTCGTCTAAATGCTAGATGTATCTAATCTATATCATCACATACATCTGTTTGATTTTTGTTTGTTTAACCAGCCTTGTGACAAAAAGTTTTGATTAATCAGCCAGCCTCGTGGCAAAAGTTTCAATGAAGTCAGCCTTGTGACAAAAACTTTGATTAATCAGCCAGTATGGTGGCAAAACGGTTTGATTGATTAGCCAGCCTTGTGGCAAAAAGAAGTTTGATTGATTAGCCAGCCTTGTGGCAAAAAAAAGTTTGATTGATTGATTGTTTGTGATGATATAGAAGAGATACTCCTATCATAGAGATGATAAATGTCTAATCTCCTAGGGTATTTGATTTGGATATTGGGGATGCTTATAAGAAGCCCGTGGGTCCTTGTACGAAGCCCAAGAGGAGGCTATCCGAGGGTCCTTGCATTGTAAGCCCAAGAGGAGGCTATGGGAGGGACAATCCAGGGTCCTTGCATTGTAAGCCCAAGAGGAGGCTATGGGAGGGTCACTCGTTTGTACAAAGCCCAAGGGGAGGCGTGGTATAGTTGGTTTGAGCTCTTAGAGCGATTTCACCGGGAAACCATACTCTATGTCCTAACCTAAACTAGAGAGATTCTTTGCACGAAGCCCAATAGGAGGCTATGGGGAACCTAGTGTTGTACTAAGTTGAACAAGCGTATATAACACAATCACAAGTATGAACAAGTACGAACAAACATGAACAAGTACATGAACAAATTTGAACAGTTATATATAACAAAGTGTGTGTATATAATGGAGTTTATGAAGGAAATATACCTGTAAGCATGATCCATTTGTATACACAGGGCTCGGGACTCATACTCGGGGAGAAGTCCACTTGAGTTTATTCAAAGCTATGTAAACAGGTATTTACAAAAGGGCTTGGGACTTATACCTACATGGAGGCCCATGGTATTTTTTTGGGAAGATTTAAAGAAAACCTTCATTTTTTGGTTTGTTATTCAAAGTTAAAAACAAATTGATTGAGATATGTACAAAAGGCGTACAATGAAATACCTAATTTCATGTACTGGAGTGGGTATGTACAAAAGGGCTTGGGGCTTATACCTACGTGGAGGCCCATGGTATATTGAAAAGTTTTGTTTCTTTGAAGTTTTGTTGTTTTGAAAACTGTACAAAAAGAAAAGAAATGGGACTTACACTCTCTAATATTCGAGAGGCCCCACTTCGTTTTGAAAATTAATTGATCAATCAAAAAGATTTAATCAATGGTTTCTTTTGAAAATCAAAAAGAAATGGTTCATCGTTTTGAAAAAGAATTGCGATCGCTCGTCTTAAAACGATTTGAATTTGACAAAAGTCAACTTAATTAAGTTAAAACAAGTTTTAATATTCAATTAAGACCTAAGTGATTAGGGTTTGATCATAAAAAATATTTACAAGTGATTAAGTTTGAAAATTAGATAAAAAACAATATTTAAAGTATTTAAAAATACTTAAAAATGTATCATTTTAAACCTATTTAAAAAAGTATCAAATAAATATTTTTTGATGATTTTTTTTGGTATTCATAAAATACATATATAAAATAAGAAGTGTGTAAAAAATGAATAAAAAATGAGTTAATTTGATTGTTTAAATAATTGAGTGAAGTTTGTAAAAAAAAATGAAGAAAAATAGTGTCAAAAAAAAAATGGTTTGGTCCTGCCAGGGTTTGAACTCACGCCCTCTCTCTCACCAACCAAAACACTTGCCAACTGAGCCACGCTTGTGGCTTGTAATACATACGCTTCCAATTAATTATATTTTGAAATTGATATTTGAAACTTCTGAACCAAAAAACGCGCCAAGAACACAATCCTAACTGAAATTTGAAAATCTCTAAAACTGTGTTGTTTTGATCAAGTGATGGGTCTATCTCACTCGGTTTTTCACGAAGAACATGATGGTACCCTCACAATTCATTTATTTTTACTCTAAGGTGATCAATTTTGGGATGAACCTGAAGAACCCTAATTCTGAATTTGAACATGAAATCGTGTATGATTGATGAATTATGAAATTGATTGAGGGCTAATGATCCGTGATAGTGCAGAAACAAGATGGCAAAGCAATATTTCATTTATGATGCATGATTCATAGAGTTTGAAGTTCAAGTGTTCTTACCTCAAAAACGACAAAACTGGAGATTTGATTCTTCAATATAGGTGTTACAGATGCTTTGTATCGATCTGGATAGCTTCAATGATGATTATTGAAGGTGTCTGGATGCTTGGAACTTCCAAAATTCATCTGAGCATGGCCATGGTACCCGATCTGCAGAAGCTTCAAGAGTGAATCGAATTTGATGATGGAGATGTTTCAGGTCATGTGTGAGTGTTTGGATAGTTCACATATGGTATATGGAATGTGTTTGGATGATTAGCTTGAGCAGAATTGGCCTGGAATTGATTTTGGCATGATGAGGCTAAGGTTATGCATATTTGGGAAGTGAGGTAGTGATTCTGAGTTTTTGATGTTTTTGGAAGGTTTCAAAGGTTCAAACAACTTCCATATGATATTTGGGAAGTGTTAGAAGCATCACTTTGCTTAGAAATTCAAAGGTTTAGAGGTTGAGAATTTTACCTCTTTTGAAAACTATGAAACTTGCATTCTAAGAAAGAAAGAGAAAACCTATGTTTATGAGGTTTTGGTGTGAATTTGAATGAAGTTTGGACCTCTATTTATAGGCCATGGATTCTGAATACAAGGCTCTTGCAAGTTGCTTCAAAGTTTGATGATTTGGCTTAAGGGATAGAAAGGAATCTTTTACATTAAATGCATATGGTTAAAGTTACTAAACCATGGTTAAATTCCAAGCTTCCTATCCTCTTCCATTCTGATCTTCAAATCAGAAAATATCATTCAATTATTGCTTCTATGCATCATTACTTGGTCCATTTGGCAATTTGGCTCATAACTTTGGCAAAATGACTTGAAATTTCAAGTGAAAAGTTCACTAATGGCAAAATTCAAAACCATGGCTACACTTCAAATTTTTTCATGCTCTTGGACATTTTGGAAAGCTCATATTACACACTTCAAAACCCTAGTTGAAAGTTTCTTCAAGATCTTTAAGGAAATGGGTGAAAAAGATCCATGAACTTTGAAGAAAATGAGATTTCAAGTGAAGTTTTCAAAAAGTACCAACTTTGAAGCACCATATCTCTTAAATGGTTGATCTTATGGAAAAAATTTATATGTGTCAAAGTTGTTTATTGGATCAAAATCTACAACTTTCATGTTGGAAGTTTTTTTCAGTTTGTAGGTGAAATTTTGAGTTATTCCCCTCCAAAGTTTGGAAAAAACCATGAAAAACACTTAGAAAAATTTTCTAAGTATGAAAGTCAAACTTTTGACTTTTTGATTCTTGATTGATTTTCTTGATTTTTCTTGATCAATTGACTTCATATATCATATATTGATGATTCAAAACTTCAAAAGTCATGGTTGACCAAAATTCCCCAAAAGTCAATAGTGATCTTGTACAGTTGACTTTTTCAGACGAATCGCGTTTCTGGAGATTTCAAATGAAACAGGCTATCCTCATCAAATGAATGGTATGAATGGATCACATTGAAGCATTAGAGGATATTGAGCCATGGTTTGAGTTGTAGCATCATTTCCTGATTAAAAGGTCAGTTGTTCAGATGAATTAGGTCAAAAACCCTAATTGTCGACCAGATGAAATTGATGACTGTAGGTCTTGAATTGAGATGTAATTTCCATTGGATGTTGTCATAGGGATTATTTGAGGATGATTGAAACTCTTGATTGACTTCCTGGGGATTTTTAGGGTTTCCCAAATGTGATCCTTGATTTTAGTCCCTGATAGTTCAAAACCCTGATCTGAGGATTTGTCTGATCAATCTTTGTGTAGGAGATGTCTTGAGCTAATGGATTAGGTCAAAATGATGCACTTGGGGTCTTGAGGTCATGTCCCAAGTCATTAGGTCAAACCCAGAGCAAAAGTCAGAAGTATGCTAACTTCAGTCAAAACCCTAATCTGGTTGATTCAAAGCTGCTGAGCTTGTTGACATGAATCTCTGAGGACCAAATATTGATTGTTGATGAAGATAGTTCTTTTGAGATGGAGGTAGAACAAAACCCTAGTTGATTGTTACTTGTATTGATGAGTGATTTCCTGATTAAATCCTGCTAAGTCACAAGTAGCAAACACAAGCTATGCAATTTGTTAGAGATGCAGATGATGCATATGCAAATGATATGAGGTGGTATCTTAGGTCAAAAATTGGGGTATGACAGATGCCCCTATTTGAGTTTCTTCAACCTGAGACATGAAGATTGAAAATCTTCGTTTTGATAGGGTGGAAGAGACTTAAATATCAGAAGACGCGAATTTTGGACCTAAGATACCAAAATTGCGAATGATGCAAGGATATCTTTACCGAGGGATATCAAACTGACTCCACTGGGGAAAAGAGATTGGGAAGGATGTCTGAATCCGTTTTAGGAAGAGAATCCGTTTTTGTCTTTTTCGGGAAAGCAAGTGTATGCTTCACCGGGGAATGATAGCTTTGTAAGAAAAAGCTTACCTATCGACATTATCGACTATCAGCATGGGGATAGACTTGTTTAATAATGCGAAGGTGAAAGGTATGAAACTGTATTACCGACTATCAGCATGGTGATAGACTTGACAAGGTAAAAAGAGTTTCAAAGGTTCGGTTAATATTACCGACTATCAGCCTTGTGATAGACATGTTAAATAATATAACCAGACCAAAAAGTTACCGACTACCAGCCTTGTGATAGTGGTTTTGAAGACAAGATCAATTATCAGCCGAGTGATAAAATGATTCTGGGGACTTTGTTAGGGGAATTACTGGTTATCCAGCCTTGTGAACAGTAATAAGGCCCTAATTGTCAAATGGTCTTCATGATTGATTTCCTTGAGAGGAAAAGTCTTTTGGAAGAGACATAAGCTGCTCGGATGATGAGGCTATTGCTTATGGTTCGATTTTTTTTTCTTGACTCTATTTGGAGAATCAGAATTTGAATCTTTTGGTAAAGACAAGGTTCTATCCATGAACGAATTGGAAAGAAACAGTCAAACAAGACTTTGTTCCCAATGAGGAATGAACTCAAAATGGGATTTTCTCCTTCGTTTTGAGAGGAGAAACTAAAGCAACCTTCTTCCACGAGGAATGATCTCAGTGGGGAACTGGAGAAAGAAGATGTTCTTTCTGCTTATGGGTGACAACCTACTTGGAGAGATGACACGCCCATACTGTTTCTTTTTCTTTTCTTTTTTTTCTTTTTTTCTTTTTTTTTTCTTTTTGAGGATAAATATATCCTAAACAAGTAAGTATTGAAAAATGCAAGAATGCATAAATGATGCAAATATGTATGAATGATGAATGTCAAGAATGTAGCATGCATACTGACAATACTGACAGACAGAGGAGTATATACTGGAGAAGGACCGACGTCGCAATACAACCAGATACTTGGCAAATGTTCTTCAACACGGTGTAGATAACACAGGTGATGAATGGTGTTGCATGTTTTAAACTTCTTTGGGGAAGATAAACATCTTTTCTCATTGAGATGGAAGAACCTCTTCACTGGAGATGGAAAATCTTCGTCACTGGGGATAAAAGAGCTTCTCCACTGGGGATAGAAGAGCTTCTTTACCTCGAGGGATAATTGCTTCAAGAATTCTTTTCTGGGACAAGAATACCGTTGTCTCAACAATTTTTTCAGGGAGAATACTTTTGTTCATCCTGTGGAGACGACTGCTGATGTTCCTTCCGTTGTTCATAACTCAAAGGAAAATTTCGCTTTTATTTTGAAAAAGAAAAGTAAATTCATTTAAAACTTATTTTTTCTTTTTTGTTTCAAAAGCGAATAACACAATTAAAGCGTCATTTTGCAAGCTGAAAGAAATTAAAGATTGCAAACAAATGGGCACAAGGCTCAAATTTATTTAATAGGATGGTAATCTGCTAAAGGCGTGATTCCATGGAGTATTTACAAAAGTTAGAAATGGTAATTATGCGGAAAAGGCTACATTGAAAGCAATAACCACTGTTCCCCCTAACAACTTTGAGTTCCAACTGTGCTTGTCGCTTCAGATTGGCGATGATTTGATCGAAGATCCTTTGATGAAAAAGATCCTTCAGGTGACGAAGTAAGGACTGATGCAGTTACTTTGTCATTAATCCCTAATTTTTGCCTAGATTGCCCTTTCAGGTTTTCAATCTACCAGGATGAATTTTTTTCTGTTTATTGTCTCTAATTTTTGCCTGGACCGCCCTTTCGGGTTTTCAGTCCACCGAGACGCTCATTTTTGCCTAAGTCGCCCTTTGCGGGTTTTCGACTTACCGAGCTGTTCTTTTGTATTTTTTTAGACAAAGTATTTCTTGACTGCATCAGCATTCACAGGATGTGGAGGTTCATCACCATCCATGGTTGCAAGAGTCATGGCGCCGCCAGAAAATGTTCTTTTGACAACATACGGGCCTTCGTAATTAGGAGACCATTTGCCCCTAGAATCTGGTTGAAAAGACAAGATCTTCTTAAGCACGAGGTCGCCTTCTTGAAATTCACGAGGTCGAACCTTTTTGTTGAAAGCTTGTTTCATCCTTGCTTGGTACAACTGTCCATGGCATAGAGCAGTCATACGTTTTTCTTCGATTAAGTTCAACTGATCGTATCTGTTTTGACACCATTCAGCCTCTGATAACTTAGTCTCCATGAGGACTCTCATTGATGGGATTTCAACTTCTACGGGGAGCACAGCTTCCATGCCGTATACTAGAGAAAAGGGAGTTGCCCCTGTTGAAGTACGCACTGAAGTACGGTACCCATGTAAAGCAAATGGCAGCATTTCATGCCAGTCTTTGTAAGTGACGACCATTTTCTGGACGATCTTCTTAATGTTCTTGTTGGCGGCTTCGACGGCGCCGTTCATTTTTGGCCTGTAAGGAGAAGAGTTATGATGCTCAATCTTGAATTCCTCACACAATTCTTTCATCATTTTGTTGATCAAGTTTGAACCATTGTCGGTAATGATCTTGCTGGGAATACCATATCGGCAAATGATGTTATTCTTGATAAACCTCACAACCACTTGTCTTGTAACATTGGCGTAAGATGCTGCTTCGACCCATTTGGTGAAGTAATCAATTGCTACTAAGATGAAACGATGACCGTTTGAAGCTTTTGGTTCGATCATTCCAATCATGTCGATACCCCACATGGAAAAAGGCCATGGAGATGAGAGAACGTTGAGTAGAGTCGGTGGCACATGGATCTTATCTGCGTAGATCTGGCACTTGTGACATCTCTTCACGTGTTTATAACAATCAGATTCCATTGTCAACCAATAGTAACCTGCTCTTAACATTTTCTTGGACATTGCATGCCCATTTGAATGAGTTCCAAAGGACCCTTCATGCACTTCATGCATTAACATGTCTGCTTCGTGTCTGTCCACGCATCTGAGCAAAACCATGTCGAAGTTTCTTTTGTATAGCACATCTCCATTCAGGAAGAAACTGCCAGAAAGTCTTCTTAGAGTTTTCTTATCTTTGTTTGATGCCCCAAGCGGGTACTCTTGAGTTTGAAGGAAGCGTTTGATGTCGTGGAACCACGGTTTATCATCGATGACTGCTTCAGTTGCAAACACATAGGCGGGCCTTTCAAGGCGCGTAATTCTGACTTTAGGCACATCATTCCAGTGACTGACTTTGAACATGGAAGATAGAGTAGCCAAGGCGTCTGCCATTCGATTCTGATCTCGAGGTATATGATGCAATTCAACCTTGTTGAAGAAAGTCAACAGACGTCTTGCATAATCTCTGTAAGGAATCAAACCAGGGTGGTAAGTTTCCCATTTGTCTTTGATTTGGTTGATCACAAGGGCTGAATCTCCATATATGTCGAGGATCTTGATCCTTAAGTCAATGGCTTCTTCGAGACCCATGATACAAGCTTCATATTCTGCGATGTTGTTGGTACAATCAAATAGCAGTCTGGCAGAGAACGGGATATGAGTACCCTTGGGAGTGATGATGATTGCCCCAATTCCATTGCTAAAAGCGTTAACTGCTCCATCAAAAATTAGGCCCCATCTTGATCCAGGCTCAGGACCTTCTTCGGGTAATGGTTCGTCACAATCTTTCATCTTCAAGTACAAGACATCTTCGTCAGGAAAGTCAAACTTGAGAGATTGATATTCATTAATTGGTTGATGCGCCAAGTGATCGGCGAGAATGCTTCCTTTGACCGCTTTTTGAGCACGGTACTCAATGTCATACTCAGATAACAGCATTTGCCATCGGGCAATCCTTCCTGTTAAGGCAGGCTTTTCAAAGACATACTTGATCGGATCCATTTTGGAGATTAACCAAGTAGTATTGTTGATCATGTATTGGCGGAGACGTTTCGAAGCCCAAGCCAAAGCACAACATGTTTTTTTGAGCATGGAGTAACGAGACTCACAGTCTGTGAATTTCTTACTCAGGTAATAGATGGCATGCTCCTTCTTACCAGTTTCATCTTGTTGTCCAAGCATACAACCCATGGATTCTTCTAACACAGTAAGGTACATGATTAATGGTCTTCCTTCAATGGGAGGAATCAATATTGGTGGTTCTAACAGGTACTCTTTGATACTGTCGAACGCTTTCTGGCAATCTTCAGTCCATACAACCCCTTGATCTTTGCGGAGAAGCTTGAAAATTGGCCCACAAGTAGCAGTCATCTGAGAGATAAATCTGGAGATATAGTTCAATCGTCCGAGAAATCCTCTTACTTGCTTTTCAGTTTTCGGTGCAGGCATCTCTTGAATAGCTCTGACTTTGTCGGGATCTACTTCGATACCTCTTTGGCTGACAATGAAACCCAAGAGTTTTCCAGATCTAACCCCAAAAGTACATTTGTTAGGATTCAAGCGAAGCTGATATTTCCTTAATCGTTGAAACAACTTCAAAAGGTATTCAATATGTTCTTCTTCTGTGCTGGACTTGGCTATCATGTCGTCCACATAAACTTCAATTTCTTTATGCATCATGTCATGAAAGAGAGTAGTCATTGCCCTTTGGTAAGTTGCGCCTGCATTCTTTAATCCAAACGGCATCACTTTGTAGCAAAAGGTACCCCATGGGGTGATGAAAGATGTCTTCTCCATGTCTTCGGGAGCCATCTTGATCTGATTATAACAGGAGAACCCGTCCATGAAGGAAAAGACGTTGAAATTAGCGGTGTTATCGACCAACATGTCGATATGTGGCAATGGAAAGTCATCTTTTGGACTGGCCTTGTTCAAGTCACGGTAGTCAACACACATTCTGACCTTTCCATCTTTCTTCGGAACTGGCACTATGTTGGCCAACCATTGAGGATACTCAGAGGTGACAAGAAAACCTGCGTCGAGTTGCTTTTGAACTTCCACTTTGATCCTGTTAGCCATATCAGGGTGAGTCCTTCGCAATTTCTGCTTAACCGGCGGACATTCTGGCTTCAATGGCAAGTAATGCTGAACAATATTGGTATCCAACCCAGGCATATCTTGGTAGGACCAGGCAAACACGTCAACATATTCTTTGAGAAAGTCTGTCAATTTACTCTTGATATCAGTATCAAGCAGCGATCCAATGGTCACTTCTTTTTTGTCTTCTTCAGAACCCAAGTTGATCTTTTCTAAAGGCTCTTTGTGAGGCAGAATGGCTCTTTCCTCGTGCTTAAGTAATCGAGAGATCTCGTCCGGGATCTCCTCTTCTTCCTCTTCTTCGGCTTCGAACACAGGAAACTCAAAGTTGGGAGAGGGCATAGGGTTATTGTATTCAATGGGTTTATCAATAGTAAATCTGCACATGTGATTTATATCTATTTCAGAAAATTTATGAATGCAGGAGTGTATGCAGATTTTTTTTTGAAAAAGTTTTTTTTTTTTTTATTATATTTTTTTTATTTTGGTTTTTTAGGATTACCATTTCCAGAAAAAAGCAAAAATAAAACATATAATGTAGGGAATTCAAAATGACACTTTATTTATGATTCATTTTTGAAACAAAGCCCTAAACACAAACTCATTTGCCTTGGGCAGGACAAAGAGGGAAACTTTTAAAACAAAGCCCTATACACAAAGTTATTTGGGCGGAACATTTAAAAGCAAAGCCCTATAAAACATCTCTCTGCTTTGGGCAAGGCAGGAGGTCAAAATAACAGCGAGGTGATTACTTTGAGCGGCGAACAACATTCGGAACGTCGACAGCTTTCCAGTAGCAACGAACTCCTCTATGTATTATGTATTCAGGAAAATTCTCCCCAGAATTATCTTCAGTATTGACATTGACCGCTGGTCGGGCAGGATTTGAAGGTCCTGGTTTGTCAACCTTGTTCTTTGTAGAGTTGAAACGGTCTTCTTCCACTTCTTGAAGAGCATAAGATGAGTCACAGTCTTCAGAATTTTCAGGGTGTTCTTCCCAGTCTTCAGGATGAAGAGACTCATTGTCAGCGACACTTTCTGAGTCAACTGCGGGACCATCTTCCCCTTCATCTTCAAAAATGGCATTTATGTGATGGTAACCATCTTCAGGATTGTTAACCTTGGTAGATGCATTGAATCCGAAATCTCCAGTAATTTCAGGTTGCTGAGAAAATTGACAGGGCTGATAGGCCTCTTCTGGTTGACTATTGCATTCAAAAGAATCTCCCCATCCAGTTGGTTGGATATCTTCAATCGCAATCTTGTAACTTTCAGGTGCAGAATATTTCACCATATAATCAAATTTTCCACTTGGTTGTCCCAAGGTGTCCCAGATTTCTGCAGGAACAGGCTCAATTTCTTTGCCTTTGGATTTCTCTGAAGGAGGATGTGGTTCTTCCTGAGATATATATCCCGAGTCATTGAGATAACATTTCCATTCTTCTTCAGGATCAGGTGAACCTTCTTCGATGCATTCTTCGATAAGGACATTAACCTCTTGAGGAATTGGGTTAAGGAATCCTCCACTGATGAATGTTTCTTTGATCGGTCGAAGGGTTTCATCCTTCTTGGTGCAGTTTGAGAATGTTGGCGAACATCCGAGTCCTGCTCTGGTTTCATTCTTGGTAGGGATCACAACTTGCCCCCAGCCAGTGGTAGTTCCATCTTTTACTACTTTCACTGCTTCTTTGTAAGAAGAGATTGATGCTTTCTTTTTGGAAGATTCGTCTTCTAAAGAGAGACCTTGGAACTGAGTTCCTTCCACATCATCAGCACTAATGAAAGAGAATTTGGATAAATGGCTCACCATCAAGGCTTGTTCTCCACTTATTGTTACCAATTTTCCATTTGTTACAAACTTTAACTTTTGATGGAGCGTAGAAGTTACTGCCCCTGCTTCATGGATCCATGGTCGTCCTAACAGGCAGCTATAAGCAGCTTGAATGTCCATGACCTGGAAGGTGATTTGAAATGTATGTGGACCAATTGTCATAGGAAGGTTGACTTCGCCGATAACAGATTTTCGCGATCCATCAAATGCTTTGACTACTACACCACTGAATTTCATAGGCATTCCTTGGTAAGACAAGCGAGCAAGAGTCGTCTTTGGCATCACATTCAAGGAAGATCCGGTGTCTACCAACACATTGGACAAAGAGTCTGACTGACAGTTCATAGAAATATGCAAAGCAAGATTGTGATTTCTGCCCTCCTCGGGGAGTTCTTCATCACAGAAGCTTAAATTGTTGCAAGCTGTTATGTTGGCTATTATCCCATCAAAGTGATCAACAGTCACATCATGATCTACAAAAGCTTGATCTAAGACCTTCATCAGGGCTTCCCTGTGGGCTTCTGAATTCAACAGCAATGAAAGTATTGAGATCTTCGAAGGAGTCTGCATAAGCTGATCCACAATCTTATACTCACTTCTTTTGATAAGCTTCAAAATTTCATCAAAATCTGGATTGACATTGGTTCCACTGGATTGACCAACATCAGTGTTTGTATTACTGACAGGAGTTTCCACAGGATTTCCCACTGGAATATTGACAGGATTTTGCCCGGTAATAGGAGTAACAGGCTGCTTTGGAGGTAGCGGAGTATATACACGTCCACTTCTTGTTACACGACTCACATCAGCAATGTTTACAACAGATGAAAGAGTAGGCAAAGGAACTTCTTGTCCATTCTTTATCATTGTTGCACTGTAATTGTATGGAACCGCCTTGTCAGAGTCATAAGGAACAGATCCAGGTCGACAAATGATCAAAGGAGCAACAGGAACCTTCGGCTTGTTGTAAGTAACTTCCACGCGCTCAGGCATGTTGAAATGAGGAACGATGACGTTAGCTGTAGGCATTTCCGAGTTGATATCTGAGACTAAAAGCTCATGCGGATAACATCCTATCATGTTAACTTCATTTTCATCCCTATTTCTGTAGATCTGAATAGTACCATTATCCAACAGCACTTGGAGATCTCTTCTCACAATCGAACATCCATGAGGATCTACACAACATATGCTACATGAACCATATTGATGTTGGCGAAAACTCGGCCCTCGACAGAGAGTGGCGTGCATTTGTACCAAATCGGCTCTTGAGTAATTGATATTATAGACTCGGTATGGGCCAGGACATCCATACACCATGTTTACAACATGTCCTCCATGATTGGGCAGCGGATTTGCTTGCACATTAGGATTCAAATTTCTGAATGAGAGAAGATTAGATCTAACCAACCTCTGAACTTCATATTTCAAAGCTATGCAATGCTCAAGATCATGGCCAGGTGCTCCTTGATGATAAGGGCATGAGACCTCAGCTTTGTACCACCATGGGAGTTTCTCAGGTACTGGTGGTGGTGCTCTAGTTTGAACGAGACCTTTTTCAATCAAAGCAGGGTACAACTCCGTATAGGTCATTGGAATCGGATCAAACTGTGGAGCTCTTTGCACACGATTCTGATTATTGTTAAACTGCTGAGCCTGTGGTCGAGGCTGTTGTTGTTGAAACTGCGGAGTAAACCCCGGATTCGGTGCGGTATTAACGGCTGGTGCAATAGAAGCTACCTGTCGTTGACGATTGACATTTCCTCTTGGCCTCCCTTGGGATACCATGTCAACACTTTGTTCTTTCTTCTTTGGGAAACCACTTCCGAACTTTTTGGTTCCGCTTGAAGATCCACCTTCTTTAGTCAGACGTCCGGTTCGGACTCCTTCTTCTAGACGCATCCCCATGTTTACCATTTCGGTGAAATCACTTGGAGCACTTGCAATCATGCGTTCATAATAAAACGGACTGAGAGTATTCAAGAAGATCTTTGTCATCTCTTTCTCTTTTAACGGTGGATTAATCTGAGCAGCAGTTTCTCTCCATCGTTGGGCGTACTCTTTGAAAGCTTCATGATCTTTCTGAGCCATGGACCGAAGCTGATCTCTGTCTGGAGCCATATCCGAGTTATACTTGTATTGTCGGACAAAGGCCTCACCTAGGTCATTGAATGTTCGAATATTAGTGCTATCCAAGCCTGTGTACCACTTCAGTGCGGCACCAGTCAAACTGTCTTGAAAGTAATGGATAAGCAACTGATGATTATCTGCATAAGTAGACATCTTCCTGGCATACATCACAAGATGGCTTTGTGGACAAGAACTACCTTTGTATTTCTCAAAGTCTGGGACCTTGAATTTAGCAGGTATTTGTACACTGGGAACCAAACATAGCTCTTGGGCATTCTTTCCAAACAAATCTTTCCCACGGATAGCCTTAACTTCCAATTGCATCTTGTTGAATTGTTCTTGGAGATCTCCTACAAGGCTTCGCTGATTTGTGCTATCACCCTGATCATGATAAATCTCATTGTCTCCGTAAGGAACAGTGTGAACCGTAGGGGTCGGAACTGTTATAGTGGGTTGAGAAAGTGCCATAGTGATTTGGGAAAAAGTTACCCCTGAATGTGGAATAAACGCCGAACCTTGTGCAGCAGGCGCTTCAGTTGTAGCTGTTTGAACCCCAGAGACATTATGGCGGAAACCTATACCGAAGCTGAAAGGCGGGCCCCAACCTTCCGGCATGGAGAAAGATGGAATGCCGAATGCAACTGTAGAAACTGGAGTAGTGACTTCAGATGTTACCGTCGCTTGACTGTTGGGCGGCGGCGGCTGATTCTGTGCGGCCATCAAGGAGTCAACCAGAGTAGTGAGACTTTCCAACTTTTCCTGAAGGGTGGTCACTGTACCACGGAGCTCAATATTCTCTTGTTCAGAGTGTTCCATTACTCTTCTTCTGCTTGAACGAGTATTGTATCTGTGATCTGATTGCGAGCGCGGTCGAGAAACTTTGAGACGCGACAGCTTGACGATCTATTGGAGAAAGATCCAAAAGATGAGACTCTATACAACAGACTCGATATGCAGAATGATGTATGTAAAAAGAAATTTATGATTTTTCCAAATATTTTAAAGATTATTTTCTTGCAAACATTTGAACATAAACAAATCTTTTATTCATTCATTTTTTTTTATTATTGCAATAATGGGAAATGTTACAACATTGGAGCGTAGCTCCTTACAAAAGCAAATGATAAATAAAAAAGCTAAAAAAATCCTAAGCATCTTCATCAGACGAAGAACCAAATGCATTGTGCAGCTTGAGCTTCAGGATTTCTTTCCCATAGTGAGCTTTCAATTCGGCCTTTTCAGCTCTCAGCTTGTCAACAACATTCTTCCAATCATCAGGAGTCGGAGCGTTGCTTGTTGAGCCTTCAAGATTCTTCTTGCTTTCTTTGATGTACCTTTTGATTGCAGCGTCTTTCTGACGAATCTTCTCATCTTTGCTCATGAGCCATCCATCTTGATAATAGAGAGTTTCTTCGTGATCTTTCACCCTTTTCTTCAACTTTCTATTTTCCACCTCAGTGCTACGAAACTTTTCTTCCCAAGCATCTTTTTCTATCCTCATCTTAGCCAAAGTGTCTTGGTATTCTTCCATAGTGGGAATGTTAGGTCGTTGAGACACTGCAGGAAACATAGGTTTTTCATAAGCATAAGGCATTTGAAACTCCTTTGCTCTTTTCTTTACCCAGCAGGTGTAGGCGTCCATGGCAATACAATTTCTTTCCTCGCCTGTTTCTTTCCATCGGACGTCGTACCAAGCTCTTACCATTCTCGCATTCAACTTTTTAGGATTATCCCCTTCTCGGTAAAAGTATCCTTCCACTGAGGGACCAACAGGTTTAACTGAATTTGCATACCCGAGTTGTCGTCGGGCTAGGACCGGGTTATAGTTAATTCCTCCTTGTGTACCAATGAGGGGTACGTTGGCGAATTCTCCACAACTTTCAATGGTTTCTGTACCACAGCGAGCCAAGGTATACCAACGAATATCATTATTAGTAAGAGACATAAGTCTTCGAGGCCAACGCAAACCTTCTCGGTTTTCTGTGAAAATAGGAGACTCATGTAAGTGTGAAACAATCCATTTGAACAGCAATGGTGCACAACATACAATGATTCCACCGCCTTGGCGATTCCTATGATGGACAGAGAAATACATGTCACCAAGTAAAGTCGGAACAGGATTTCCAATCAGAAAGATCTTTATGGCATTGATATCAACAAAGTTGTCGACATTGGGAAACAGAACCAACCCATAGATAAGCAAGGCTAGTACAGCTTCAAAGGCTATCATGCTACCAGTTTCGATGAAATCAAAGGCTTTCTTTATCAGGAAGTGTGAGGTTAAACCCGGGAGGTTTCCTTTGGTAGTCCAATTACTCTCTACTTCAGACTTTTTAATATGGGTACTTGCTGCAATGATGTGTGACTTAGGAATCGCTTCCAAACCATTGAAGGGTATTTTGTCAGACACAGGAATACCTAAAAGATTGGCATATTCTTCCAAGGTTGGTACCAACTGGTAGTCTGGAAAGGTAAAACACCGGTAGACGGGATCATAGAACTGAACCAGAGTTTTGAGAAGTCCTTCATCAACATGAGTGTTCAAAATAGGCAAAAGCTTTCCATAACTTTTCCTAAAATTAGAAGGATCTTGTACAGAAGATGCTAACTCTATCAGTCTTTCTACATCAGGCGTTTTGAAACCGTACTTTTTGGTATACCTTTTTTCCATAACTTAATCCTATAATGTTTGCAAACAAAATTCTCTAAATTTTTTTGGAAAAATCATGTTTTTATGGAAAAAGATGGGTTTTTTTTAATGAATGTATGAATGCATGGATGCATGGATGCCACATATTCAAACATGGTAAAGCAAACATGGTAGTTCAAACATGGTAACACTAACATGGTATTACAAACATGGTAAACAAACATGGTAACGCAAACATGGTAACGCATAGGTTCAAAAGTCCAGCGTCACGAGCATGAGGTCAGAGAACCAAAAATGGGATAGATCTAGTTAATCACCTGCATGACATGTTCTACTGATACGTCAGAGTCTACATTTTTCTTTCGGATATTACCGGCCTTCCACAATTAAACTCATGAGCCAGTAATATTCTCAAGAAAAACTCGTCTGAGTGTGGTTCTCCGCATGACAACTAATCCAAGTCTTCACCTGAATAGTTTATGCACCACAACCTAATAAGGCCAGGATGGGTTGGGGTTCTACGGTCTCTCAGCTTCTACAGTTCAATGAAAGTAATAATGTCTTCGCTACGAAACATGCTAAACATATATTACCAACAAGGAACCTCCACTGAGCGGAAGGATTCTCACGTGGTTTCCTGGGGCTTTTTAGGGTTTCCCAAAGGTGATCCCTGATTTTAGTCCTTGATAGGCTCCAAACCCTAGTCTGTTGATCTGAGTAATCCTGTACTTAGATGACTGGGTGTCTTAATCAATCATAGGTGTAATAATGAGGCTTTTGAGTCTTATGATTGTATTAGAGACTAATCCCTCTATTGATTGATCCTTTGCCTGAGTTTTCTTGTCTTTGAACACCCTCGATTGAATGCCAGACTGCCCTGGGTACTTACTTTGACTTGATGAAAATCCTGAAGATATGTCATCTCAGGGGGGTCAAAAATTAGGGTATGACACTCACCACATTCAAACAAACAAACAAACATTACACATTTCAGTTTCAATCAAAGTCTCCCATTTAGGATTTTGAAAGGCGTGAGCTGGCAGTAAAACCTAGACATGTGGTAACTTTCCCTAATTTGGATGAGCATCTTTCTTTCATTTAAGAGGCATTTGACTGGTATACTTGCACATACACAAGTAAGGTCCCCCCCCCCTCTTGAATGAAATGAGTTCAGTTATTTTGTCACTCTTTTAATGTTTGTGGTGGAATAGTAGAAATACCTCTCTGTAAAGATAAATTCATGTCTCTTTACTGTAAACAGAGATTTAATTCAAGCTTCAACCTTGAGCTTCAAGCAAGGCACCCAAAAATAATTAATAATTAATTAGTTCCCCGAACTACATTAAGCTCTGACTTCCATTAGGGATATGTAGGCATGAGGTTCACAAGGAATCTCAGCGAGCTAATAAAATACCAAAAATAGTCAGTCTGTCTGTCTGTCTTTCTTTTATTCAATTCAATTCCTTCTCCTAATACAAAGGAGAAACTTTCCCAATAATCATTAGCAGCACAAACACATTTAGACACAGAGAAGGTTCCTGTAGAGTACTACAGATATGTAGGGTGCTTAAACACTTCCCTATGTATAACCGACCCCCCGGACTCCAGAATTTCTAGTCTAGGTGAAATCCCCACACTTAGCAAACTCTTAGGGTTTAGTTGAGATCATTTTTTCCCTTTCCTACTCATAGGACAATAAGAAAGTTCGTGTGATATCGTAGTGTCGCGGGCAAAAAATCGTTTTGTTCCTCTTTTTTGTGGGATGAGACACCTGATGCCTTCTTTGGGCTCGAGTGCTCATAAAAAATGATTTTTCTTTTGTATCGACCAAACTTTTTATTATTTCCAAAGGAGGAAAAGGAAAAAAGCTGCAATAACCTAAAAGTGGGGGGAGAGATCTTTGGGTAAGAGGGTTGGTTATACGAAGGGAAGGTATTAGCACCCAACGTATCTATAGTACTCTATAGGTTTCTTTGCTTTGTTTTTCATTCCATTCTTGTTATTGAGAGGTTCTTGTGAAATAGGTGGGACCTAAGGTGTTTGTTTGATTATGCTCGCAAAGATCATCGCGATCCTCTGCATACATATCCCTTAGAGGGAATCAGAGCATCTGTAGCTCGGGGTCTACGGGTGCTAAGGTTTGAATGGTTTTTTTGTTTTGTTTTGCTCGCCAAGGATCGACCTTGTGCCTACGTATTCTCAAAAGGATGTTGAGAAAGTCAGAGCAATCGTAGTTCCCACTTATGCTAGTGGAAGCAAAGGAAAATAGACAAATGTCGTCTAAATGCTAGATGTATCTAATCTATATCATCACATACATCTGTTTGATTTTTGTTTGTTTAACCAGCCTTGTGACAAAAAGTTTTGATTAATCAGCCAGCCTCGTGGCAAAAGTTTCAATGAAGTCAGCCTTGTGACAAAAACTTTGATTAATCAGCCAGTATGGTGGCAAAACGGTTTGATTGATTAGCCAGCCTTGTGGCAAAAAGAAGTTTGATTGATTAGCCAGCCTTGTGGCAAAAAAAAGTTTGATTGATTGATTGTTTGTGATGATATAGAAGAGATACTCCTATCATAGAGATGATAAATGTCTAATCTCCTAGGGTATTTGATTTGGATATTGGGGATGCTTATAAGAAGCCCGTGGGTCCTTGTACGAAGCCCAAGAGGAGGCTATCCGAGGGTCCTTGCATTGTAAGCCCAAGAGGAGGCTATGGGAGGGACAATCCAGGGTCCTTGCATTGTAAGCCCAAGAGGAGGCTATGGGAGGGTCACTCGTTTGTACAAAGCCCAAGGGGAGGCGTGGTATAGTTGGTTTGAGCTCTTAGAGCGATTTCACCGGGAAACCATACTCTATGTCCTAACCTAAACTAGAGAGATTCTTTGCACGAAGCCCAATAGGAGGCTATGGGGAACCTAGTGTTGTACTAAGTTGAACAAGCGTATATAACACAATCACAAGTATGAACAAGTACGAACAAACATGAACAAGTACATGAACAAATTTGAACAGTTATATATAACAAAGTGTGTGTATATAATGGAGTTTATGAAGGAAATATACCTGTAAGCATGATCCATTTGTATACACAGGGCTCGGGACTCATACTCGGGGAGAAGTCCACTTGAGTTTATTCAAAGCTATGTAAACAGGTATTTACAAAAGGGCTTGGGACTTATACCTACATGGAGGCCCATGGTATTTTTTTGGGAAGATTTAAAGAAAACCTTCATTTTTTGGTTTGTTATTCAAAGTTAAAAACAAATTGATTGAGATATGTACAAAAGGCGTACAATGAAATACCTAATTTCATGTACTGGAGTGGGTATGTACAAAAGGGCTTGGGGCTTATACCTACGTGGAGGCCCATGGTATATTGAAAAGTTTTGTTTCTTTGAAGTTTTGTTGTTTTGAAAACTGTACAAAAAGAAAAGAAATGGGACTTACACTCTCTAATATTCGAGAGGCCCCACTTCGTTTTGAAAATTAATTGATCAATCAAAAAGATTTAATCAATGGTTTCTTTTGAAAATCAAAAAGAAATGGTTCATCGTTTTAAAAAAGAATTGCGATCGCTCGTCTTAAAACGATTTGAATTTGACAAAAGTCAACTTAATTAAGTTAAAACAAGTTTTAATATTCAATTAAGACCTAAGTGATTAGGGTTTGATCATAAAAAATATTTACAAGTGATTAAGTTTGAAAATTAGATAAAAAACAATATTTAAAGTATTTAAAAATACTTAAAAATGTATCATTTTAAACCTATTTAAAAAAGTATCAAATAAATATTTTTTGATGATTTTTTTTGGTATTCATAAAATACATATATAAAATAAGAAGTGTGTAAAAAATGAATAAAAAATGAGTTAATTTGATTGTTTAAATAATTGAGTGAAGTTTGTAAAAAAAAATGAAGAAAAATAGTGTCAAAAAAAAAATGGTTTGGTCCTGCCAGGGTTTGAACTCACGCCCTCTCTCTCACCAACCAAAACACTTGCCAACTGAGCCACGCTTGTGGCTTGTAATACATACGCTTCCAATTAATTATATTTTGAAATTGATATTTGAAACTTCTGAACCAAAAAACGCGCCAAGAACACAATCCTAACTGAAATTTGAAAATCTCTAAAACTGTGTTGTTTTGATCAAGTGATGGGTCTATCTCACTCGGTTTTTCACGAAGAACATGATGGTACCCTCACAATTCATTTATTTTTACTCTAAGGTGATCAATTTTGGGATGAACCTGAAGAACCCTAATTCTGAATTTGAACATGAAATCGTGTATGATTGATGAATTATGAAATTGATTGAGGGCTAATGATCAGTGATAGTGCAGAAACAAGATGGCAAAGCAATATTTCATTTATGATGCATGATTCATAGAGTTTGAAGTTCAAGTGTTCTTACCTAAAAAACGACAAAACTGGAGATTTGATTCTTCAATATAGGTGTTACAGATGCTTTGTATCGATCTGGATAGCTTCAATGATGATTATTGAAGGTGTCTGGATGCTTGGAACTTCCAAAATTCATCTGAGCATGGCCATGGTACCCGATCTGCAGAAGCTTCAAGAGTGAATCGAATTTGATGATGGAGATGTTTCAGGTCATGTGTGAGTGTTTGGATAGTTCACATATGGTATATGGAATGTGTTTGGATGATTAGCTTGAGCAGAATTGGCCTGGAATTGATTTTGGCATGATGAGGCTAAGGTTATGCATATTTGGGAAGTGAGGTAGTGATTCTGAGTTTTTGATGTTTTTGGAAGGTTTCAAAGGTTCAAACAACTTCCATATGATATTTGGGAAGTGTTAGAAGCATCACTTTGCTTAGAAATTCAAAGGTTTAGAGGTTGAGAATTTTACCTCTTTTGAAAACTATGAAACTTGCATTCTAAGAAAGAAAGAGAAAACCTATGTTTATGAGGTTTTGGTGTGAATTTGAATGAAGTTTGGACCTCTATTTATAGGCCATGGATTCTGAATACAAGGCTCTTGCAAGTTGCTTCAAAGTTTGATGATTTGGCTTAAGGGATAGAAAGGAATCTTTTACATTAAATGCATATGGTTAAAGTTACTAAACCATGGTTAAATTCCAAGCTTCCTATCCTCTTCCATTCTGATCTTCAAATCAGAAAATATCATTCAATTATTGCTTCTATGCATCATTACTTGGTCCATTTGGCAATTTGGCTCATAACTTTGGCAAAATGACTTGAAATTTCAAGTGAAAAGTTCACTAATGGCAAAATTCAAAACCATGGCTACACTTCAAATTTTTTCATGCTCTTGGACATTTTGGAAAGCTCATATTACACACTTCAAAACCCTAGTTGAAAGTTTCTTCAAGATCTTTAAGGAAATGGGTGAAAAAGATCCATGAACTTTGAAGAAAATGAGATTTCAAGTGAAGTTTTCAAAAAGTACCAACTTTGAAGCACCATATCTCTTAAATGGTTGATCTTATGGAAAAAATTTATATGTGTCAAAGTTGTTTATTGGATCAAAATCTACAACTTTCATGTTGGAAGTTTTTTTCAGTTTGTAGGTGAAATTTTGAGTTATTCCCCTCCAAAGTTTGGAAAAAACCATGAAAAACACTTAGAAAAATTTTCTAAGTATGAAAGTCAAACTTTTGACTTTTTGATTCTTGATTGATTTTCTTGATTTTTCTTGATCAATTGACTTCATATATCATATATTGATGATTCAAAACTTCAAAAGTCATGGTTGACCAAAATTCCCCAAAAGTCAATAGTGATCTTGTACAGTTGACTTTTTCAGACGAATCGCGTTTCTGGAGATTTCAAATGAAACAGGCTATCCTCATCAAATGAATGGTATGAATGGATCACATTGAAGCATTAGAGGATATTGAGCCATGGTTTGAGTTGTAGCATCATTTCCTGATTAAAAGGTCAGTTGTTCAGATGAATTAGGTCAAAAACCCTAATTGTCGACCAGATGAAATTGATGACTGTAGGTCTTGAATTGAGATGTAATTTCCATTGGATGTTGTCATAGGGATTATTTGAGGATGATTGAAACTTTTGATTGACTTCCTGGGGATTTTTAGGGTTTCCCAAATGTGATCCTTGATTTTAGTCCCTGATAGTTCAAAACCCTGATCTGAGGATTTGTCTGATCAATCTTTGTGTAGGAGATGTCTTGAGCTAATGGATTAGGTCAAAATGATGCACTTGGGGTCTTGAGGTCATGTCCCAAGTCATTAGGTCAAACCCTGAGCAAAAGTCAGAAGTATGCTAACTTCAGTCAAAACCCTAATCTGGTTGATTCAAAGTTGCTGAGCTTGTTGACATGAATCTCTGAGGACCAAATATTGATTGTTGATGAAGATAGTTCTTTTGAGATGGAGGGAGAACAAAACCCTAGTTGATTGTTACTTGTATTGATGAGTGATTTCCTGATTAAATCCTGCTAAGTCACAAGTAGCAAACACAAGCTATGCAATTTGTTAGAGATGCAGATGATGCATATGCAAATGATATGAGGTGGTATCTTAGGTCAAAAATTGGGGTATGACACGTAGGAAGAACTGAAATAAAATTCATCCCACCACGGGCGCATTCTCCTTCCAAATTTCGCGTGAAGGGTCTAGCGTGCCGTCCTCCCAAGTGAAATGGGGAGGTAAAAAAACGACAACCACACAAACATTCTGACCAGAAGAACCCCTGTTGCTGGTTTCTCTCATATGTTCAAAGAAGAACTATCAAAATCCGTTAAACGCTATCTGAAATCCTGTGTTAGAGCAAAATATGATGTTGACTCTACTTGGATTCATGGAAGAACTCTTCCCTCTCTGGATGAGTTAAGGAAAAAGGATAAGAAGAAGAAACAGAAGAAGTTGAAGAGAAAGGTCACAGAAGAAGGTCCTGGTGCTAAGAAAGCCATGAAGCAGAAGAAACCTTCAGGTATTGTTATCTTTGACTCTGTACCTGTTAATAATTCTGAACGCATATCAACAGATTCCCTCAAAGTTCCTAGAACTTCTAAGCAACTTCAGAAGCTCATAGAAGATTTAGATAATGCATACACCTCTAGTTTGCAGTCTACCTCTGACCCTCCACCTTAGAAAAGATCACCTCCTTCTGATCTTCCATCCTCTTCCACCATCTCTAAAAGAAACTGTCCACTTCATTCTGAACCAATTCTTGACCCCCCACCTCTAAATGTAGCTGCTGGGAAGCTCTAGAGAGCTTTTAGAAGGGAGTTTCAATCAGACTTTTTGGATCTTCAGAAGGACTGTCTAGCTGCTACTCCTGGACCTTCTGGATTCCTTCTGGAGTATGATGATGGAAGATACTACCATCCCATCACCAGCTGGAAGCCTCTTGAAGAGAAGGAGTTTGTTGATGAGCTTGTAGAAGAAAATCCTCTGGCAATCGTTATGTGGAAGCCACATCCATACAAGGTTCTGACTGGAGATTTTCAAGCCTTGTTCAAATGGCTCAGAGAGAACCCTTATGACAAGGCTCCTAACATGGTCTTCCCAAAATTTGTCTACCCTCCAGAACCAGAGACTCCAACACCTCCAGAAAATCTGGTTGTAGATCTTGAAGGCCTAGAACATCCTGCTTCAGAAATTCCTGTTGAGGAAAATCATGAAGATGTTCTTATGGTTGAAGATGATGCAAATCATCCTGTTCTGGACAACAGCTTTGATGCTGCTTCTGCTGGTTCTTCTACTTCTGCTCTGCTGAACACTATGAAAGAGCTCCAACAGAATCAAGCAAGCTTGGCTAGTCGTCTGGAAAAGCAAGATGATACAAATGCTGAATTCAGATCTTTTATGCAGACTCAAAAGGAAGCTACCAAGAAGCAAGTTGAAGACACTGCTGAGATTAAGAACCTTCTGGCCGTCTTAGCTTCTAAGTTTAGCCAGTCGTAGTCTGTCCTTGTGTCTTAGTGTGTTTCCTTTGTTTTTTGCATCTGCTTGACTTGCATCTGTTTCTGTACTGATTATCTTCCAATTCTATCAATGAAAAATTATGTTTTGTTTCTTCACTCTGTGTGCCTTTTTCATCTGAATCTTTTATGCTTTTTGATGTTATGACAAAAAGGGGGGAAATGTGATAATTGAATTGATTTATAATATCAGTTGTTGGGATTAAGTCTCAACATTCCTAACATTATTTGCAAGTTTTTTTTGTCTCTGATAGTTTTGCAGGAATGAGATATTCTGGACAAAGCTCAACATGAGAAGCAAATACATGGGGAAAAGCAATTCTAAAGCTCTTAAAGAATTGAAGCAAGCTTAGTTCTTTGAAGCTTCAAGATCAGAAGCAAGAAGAATGCTCTGATACAATTGATTACAAAGAGAAATTCAAAGCTTTGCAGTTGTCCAATGGAAGCTCTGAAGGTTCTGAAGTTCAATTCTACGTGAAAGTCTCAACTGAAATGGAAAAATACTCAGGGAAGTTTTTTATTTATAAATTCTTCTAGTATTAGTTTCAGGGGGAGATTTTTAATCTCAGGGGAAGACATATTCACACACTCTGATTATATGCTTATGCTATATTTGTGTAATTGTCTTTGTTCATCTGATATTCTGGATACAAATTCATATAAATTATATATGCTTTTGTCATCATCAAAAAGGGGGAGATTGTTAGAACAAGAATTGTTCAAATTAATATTCTGTGTTTTGATGATAACATTATATATGAATTTTGTATAAGATAATATGGTACTCTAATCCTTTGCATTTTCCATTTCAGAAAATATATAGAGTATGCACAAATTAGCGCTCAGAAGCAACTGACTCAGAAGGTTCTGGCTTCATCAGAACATGCTCTGGAAAGACATCAGAAGATGGTCAAGTAGAATCAGAACATGAACTGAAAGCATCAGAAGAATGAAAGTAAGAAGAACAAGCTCTGAAGTTCTGATGGTATCACGCTCAAGCTCTTCAAAGTCAGAAGACAGAAGATGCTCTGCACCAAAGCTGTTGACTCTGATATTCAAACGTTGTTATCTATAAAATCTGAGTCCAGAAGAAAGTACAAGATGAAAGGATGAAACGTCTGATCTCTAACTGACAAAAGGAACGTTAGAAGCTACAAAAGGCAAAGTCAGTAAAAGCAGGAAAAGAAAGGCTCGAGGTAGTTAACAAAAGTGTGAAACATTAAATGCAGCGTTGTACTATTCACGCAAAGCATTAAATGCTCCCGATGGTTATTTCCTCTCAACGCCTATAAATAGAAGTTCTGATCAGAAGCAAAGAAGAACACGTGTGCAAATATAATGAAATGATGTCAAATTCAAAAGCTTACGAACTTCATCTTCAACCTCACAAACTCTTGTAATATTTAGTGAGTGATAAGTTTAGAACTTAAGAGAAATATCACAGTTGTGATTACAGCTTTATTAGAAGCAAATTTATACTCTTGTAAACATTATGTTTACATTTATTGTAAAAGAATATCTAGAGTGATCAAGTTGTGATCTGTAGACTCTAGAAGGATTCCTAGAGTGATCAAGTTGTGATCTGTATACTCTAGAAGACTTAGAGGTTATCTAAGTGGAAAACCATTGTAATCAGTTGGATTAGTGGATTAAATCCTCAGTTGAGGTTAATCACTCTAAGGGGGTGGACTGGAGTAGTTTGGTTAACAACGAACCAGGATAAAAATAATTGTGTTCATTGTTTTTATCTTCTAAGTTTTTGAAGTTCACTTATTCAATCCCCCCTTTCTAAGTGTTTTTCTATCCTTCATAATCAACCAACCTCCTCCATTCCTAAATCAATCTCACCAATAAATCACCCTTCATCACCCTCCACTTTTTCTGACCCTCTTGTTGCTGTCATTGACTTTGAAAATGAAGCAGAATCTTCACCTCCTCCATTTTCTTCAATCACCTCAAAGTTTGATAAAACCTATGAACCTTATTTCATTCTCAACCCAGTTGATCCAATAACCGTCCTCAACCCTCCAAAACCCTCTGTTGATATTCGTTTTGAATTTTTGAAGTATAAGGTACGGATAGGGTTAGATACTCTGAAGGTTGCTCATGACTCCAAGCTGGATCATGTAGTTGCTGGAAAGCTCTAGAGAGCTTTTGCTGGTGAAGTACAGGCTGAATTTTTGGATCTTCAGAAGGATTGTTTGGCTGATGCTCCAGGTCCTGCTGGACTCTTTTTGGAGTACTTTCCTGGAATCTACTACCATCCAATCACTGAATGGAAGCCTATGGAAGAGAAGCTTTTCGTTGATGAGTTGGAAGCAGATAACTCCTTGGCTCTGGTTGTTTGGAAGCCACATTCATACAATGTTCTGATCAGAGATTTTCAGCTACTATTCAACTGGTTCAGAGAGAATCCTCTGGAAACTCATCTTGATTTGGTGTATCCTCAAATTGAGTATCCTCCAGAAGTTGAGATTCCTGTGTTTAAAGAGCAACCTGCTAAAGAAATTCCTGCTGAGGAAAATCAAGAAGATGCTCAAATGGTTAAAGCTAATGCTGCTCATCCTGTCCAAGAAGATAACCTTGTTGCTTCTTCTACTGGTCCTTCTACTTCTGTTCTGATGAACACTCTGAAGGAACTCCAACATAATCAGGCTACCTTGGATGGTCGACTGGACAATCAAGATGACACCAATGCTGAAATCAGAACTTGGATGCAGAAACAAGAAGAAACTTCCAAGAAGCAAGCTGAAGACACTGCTGAGATTAAGAACCTTCTGGCCGCTTTAGCCTCTAAGCTAACCCAGTCGTAGCTTGTCTTGTGTCTTGTGTCTTAGTTTATTTTTCTTTGTTGTTTGCATCTGTTTTATTTGCATCTGCTTGTACTCTCTTCTTCTGATGAATCAATGACTATTATCTTTTCTCTCTTCATTTTATTCTGTCTTTCATCTGAATATTTTATACTTTTTGATGTTATGACAAAAAGGGGGAGAAGCGTGTGCTAATTGAATTGATTTATAATATCAGTTGCTGGGCTTAAGTCTCAACATTCCTAACTATTATATTGCAATTTTTTCTGTCTTTGATAGTTTTACAGGAATGTGACACTCTGAACAAGCTCAATATGGAGAGAAGCAAAAGGGGAGAAGCAAGTATATAAAGAAAAGCAAGTCTAAAGCATCTCTTAAAGAGTTAAAGCAATCGAGCTCAATGCTCTGATACATCTCAAGCTCTTTTATGCTCTGATTCAAGAAGCTATGAAGCTCTGATAGAAGCAAGGCTTCTTGATGATCAGAAAAGCCAAAGTGATCTTAAAGAGAAATTTAAAGCTCTGAAGCTGTCCAATGGAAGCTCTGAAGTGAAGCTCTGAATATTCTAAAGTTCAAAGTTCAACGTGAAAGTCTCAACTGAAATAGAAAAGTACTCAGGGAAGTCTTTTATTTATAAATTCTTCTAGTATTAATTTCAGGGGGAGATTATTAATCTCAGGGGGAGACATATTCACACTCTGAATTATATGCTTAATGCTATATCTGTGTATTGTCTTTGTTCATCTGATATTCTGGATACAAATTCATATCAATTCTGTATGTTTTTGTCATCATCAAAAAGGGGGAGATGTGAAAGCAAGCTTCTACAATACTATGTTTTGATGAAGACAACTATCATGAGTATACATCAATAAAGGATGAGCAAAAAGATCAAATTACAAATGGATCAAGATTGCAACTTTCATGGAGATTAGCTTTGTTTGATTGATCTTCATATCATAATGGTACAAGCTAATTCCTTTTACATTGATGTTCCTTAGTGCTCAAAAAATCATATAAAATTTCATACATATGCATGCCCAATCTTATATATGCATGGCATAAGTTTCCAACCTTGAAAAACATGCATTTTCACATTTTATGCTGAGGTAACCGGTTACCCTGGTTTCAGTAACCGGTTACTGAGAATATTCCCACTGGTTTTTGTATGGGTAACCGGTTACCCAGGTTTCAGTAACCGGTTACTGTGTTGAAAATTTGAAAAATATGAACGTTGCATTTGGGTAACCGATTACCCTACTTCTGGTAACCGATTACTGCTGAAGGATCACAACTTTTCATGTTAAATCTGTCCCAAACGAATTCATCTTTCAAACCTTGAACCATTGCATTGTTCTATCAATATGCAACCATTCTAATAGGCATATAGTCACATATAAATACTATACATTTCAGATTTTCTTTTTACCTCTTTCATTACAATTTACAAACCTTATTCTCACAAATATTTTCAAACAAAGTGTTCAACATTCATAAACTTTCATTGAAACTTTTTCTACACATTGTTAGAAAAGTTTCTCATTCATATATAAACACTTGAGCACTATTAGATCATTGAAAATTGTCTTGCTTGAAAGAGAAGATCAATCTTATAGATTGATATATGTTCATCAAATTTATTACTCAAATATTCTTTGTTATTATTGACTTGCTATCCAAGATTGTTGGAAGTAAGGGTTGTTGATTAGTGAGAGGATTGTTCTCATAATCAAGTTTATAAATCCAAGAGGATTGTTCTTGGTAGGTGTAACCTTGTTGTCCATAGTTTTGGAAACAAGAGGTATCCTTAGGGAGGGTGTTCTCTTAAGGACTTATTGAAACCCAAGAGGGTTGTTCTTGGTGGTTTTGTTAGAAGATTGTAGGAGGAGTCTTGGTATAGGCTTGTACAAAGATCTAACAATAGTAAAATCTCTTTCGTGTTTGAAAGGGGACTGGAGTACTCTCGGATTGTGAGGGGAACCAGTATATATCGTTGTGTTCTTTACTTTTCCGCAATTTACCGCTTTATCACCATTATCAAGAAAAGAAAAGAACCATTCAAAAACCTTCAAACACTTAACCAGAAAAATAAGTACAAGTATCCTAAAAACCGGATAAATCTTTGAAAACCTAATTCACCCCCCCTCTTAGGCGCACTTTTAAACTTACAATTGGCATCAGAGCAAGTTATAGGTAACTTGTTCCTAAAGATCCAGAATGGCTTCCGCAAATCAAAGACCGGTTTTCAAAGATGGTGGTTCTAACAACAAGCCTCCATTGTTTTGTGGTGAATATTTTGACTTTTGGAAAATCCAAATGAAGGCTCATCTAGAAGCACAAGGAGAAGAAGTTTGGGAGGCTGTCCTACAAGGTCCTCATGTTCCTACAACGGTCGTTAATGGTGTTGGATCGGAGAAACCTAAAGCGTCATGGGATAATAATGATAGAAAAAGGGTTCTTGCTGACAAAAAGGCGATCAGTCTTCTTCATGGTGCTCTTAGTATGGATGAATTCTTCCGAATATCAACATGTACAACATCAAAAGAAATTTGGGATACTCTTGTAGAAACTCATGAAGGTACCGCTGAAGTTAAAAGATCAAGATTGAATACCTTAAGTCAAGAATACGAATTGTTTAGAATGAAGCCCAGAGAAACTATTCTCGAATTGCAAAAACGATTCGTTCATTTGACAAATCACTTGAAGGCACTTGGTAAGACTCTCCCTACCGAAGAACTAAATCTAAAGGTGCTTAGATCTTTAACAAGAGAATGGCAACCGAAAGTAACGGCGATATCCGAGAAAAAGAATCTATCAAAAATGACTTCTGCAACCTTGTTCGGTAAACTTCAAGAATATGAAACAGAACTCGGAAGACTTGAAACGCATGAAATTCAAATGAAAGATTCAAAAGATATTGCCTTGAAGACAAGAGTCAAGCATCATGATAGCAATCAAGAGGATGAATCCACTAGTGAAGAAGATAATGAGTTTATCAAAAAGTTTGAAAAATTTCTAAGAAAAGAAAAGAAAAAGGAGATCATTAAAGAGGAAGCACCAACAAGGAAGATTAAATGCTTTGAATGTGGAGAAAGAGGACATGTCAAAAGTGAATGCCCTAAACTTGTAAAGAAGGACAAATACTTCAAGAAAAATAAAGATAAAAAATCAAAGAAAGCATATGTAGCATGGGATGACAATGAAATAAGTTCATCTTCAGATGAAGAACATGTGAATCTTGCATTGGTAGCAACACACCATTCTGATGATGAAGACAATGAGGTTAGTAATGAATTTTCTCTTTTTGATAATGATGTTCAAGATGCTATAAATGAATTATTAAATGAGTGCAAAATTCTCTATAAAACTATCTCATCTCAAAAGAAAATAATATCATCTTTAGAAGAGAAGGTTAAGATAATAGAAGAAAAAGATGACAAAGAAAAAATGATTAGTGTTCAAGAAGATAGTGTTGCATGCAAGAATTGTGAATCACTTTCTTTTCAAATTGTTCAAATAAAGAGAGTCCTTGAAAGGTATGAAAAAGGACAAATTGGGTTGGAAGGTGTCCTTAGGCAACAAATATTCCTTAATGATAAAAGTGGTCTTGGATATGCAAAGTCTAAACCAAGTACTAGTAAAACTATCTTTGTGAAGGCAAGTGAACAATTCAACAAATTGGATAAAGCACAAAAGGTTCATCATCATCCTAAAAGGTTTCCTAAAAAGAAACCATATGTTCCTAGATATAGAAGTAACTTTGAACCTACTTGTTTTTATTGTGGTATTATTGGTCACACACCCAATGCTTGTTATGTAAGGAACTTTAGTGTTCCTAGTGGACATTATGTATGGGTGAAGAAAGGAACTAACTATGATGGACCCAAAGCCACTTGGGTACCAAATAAAACTTAATTTGTTTTGTAGGTTTGCTTGAGGACCACTTAAAATCTATGGTGTTTTTATCAAGTGGTGGTTCTAAGCATTTGATGGGAGACATATACTAACTTTCAAATCCAGTTCTAAAGTCCAAGAGTTATTTCAAATATGGGGAATACCTTAAAGGAAGAATTCTTGGTAAAGACAAAGTTGAAGTACTAACTTTCACATCCATCGAAGATATACTTTATGTTGAAGGACTAAAGCAAAATCTTCTTAGAAAAATCCAACTTTGTGACAATTGCTTCAAGTTCGTTAAGGATGAATATTTGATGAAGCCACTCATGAGGTAAAACTCATAGGTAAAGAAGTAATATTTTTCATGATTTATTTATAATAATTTATCTTTTTCCCATCCTTTTTGATAATGACAAAGGGGGAGAAGATATTTGTGTGTATGTGTATGCTTGCTTGTCTCTAACATTTGCAGCCACAAAGAAGTTAAATTCTCTATAAATCAAGGGAGAGCTTTGATCAAGAGGGAGTTATCAAATTTAGGGGGAGCATTCACATAAGAGCATTACACTTCATATTTCAAAGGTTGTCATCATCAAAAAGGGGGAGAATGTGAAAGCAAGCTTCTACAATACTATGTTTTGATGAAGACAACTATCATGAGTATACATCAATAAAGGATGAGCAAAAAGATCAAATTACAAATGGATCAAGATTGCAACTTTCATGGAGATTAGCTTTGTTTGATTGATCTTCATATCATAATGGTACAAGCTAATTCCTTTTACATTGATGTTCCTTAGTGCTCAAAAAATCATATAAAATTTCATACATATGCATGCCCAATCTTATATATGCATGGCATAAGTTTCCAACCTTGAAAAACATGCATTTTCACATTTTATGCTGAGGTAACCGGTTACCCTGGTTTCAGTAACCGGTTACTGAGAATATTCCCACTGGTTTTTGTATGGGTAACCGGTTACCCAGGTTTCAGTAACCGGTTACTGTGTTGAAAATTTGAAAAATATGAACGTTGCATTTGGGTAACCGATTACCCTACTTCTGGTAACCGATTACTGCTGAAGGATCACAACTTTTCATGTTAAATCTGTCCCAAACGAATTCATCTTTCAAACCTTGAACCATTGCATTGTTCTATCAATATGCAACCATTCTAAGAGGCATATAGTCACATATAAATACTATACATTTCAGATTTTCTTTTTACCTCTTTCATTACAATTTACAAACCTTATTCTCACAAATATTTTCAAACAAAGTGTTCAACATTCATAAACTTTCATTGAAACTTTTTCTACACATTGTTAGAAAAGTTTCTCATTCATATATAAACACTTGAGCACTATTAGATCATTGAAAATTGTCTTGCTTGAAAGAGAAGATCAATCTTATAGATTGATATATGTTCATCAAATTTATTACTCAAATATTCTTTGTTATTATTGACTTGCTATCCAAGATTGTTGGAAGTAAGGGTTGTTGATTAGTGAGAGGATTGTTCTCATAATCAAGTTTATAAATCCAAGAGGATTGTTCTTGGTAGGTGTAACCTTGTTGTCCATAGTTTTGGAAACAAGAGGTATCCTTAGGGAGGGTGTTCTCTTAAGGACTTATTGAAACCCAAGAGGGTTGTTCTTGGTGGTTTTGTTAGAAGATTGTAGGAGGAGTCTTGGTATAGGCTTGTACAAAGATCTAACAATAGTAAAATCTCTTTCGTGTTTGAAAGGGGACTGGAGTACTCTCGGATTGTGAGGGGAACCAGTATATATCGTTGTGTTCTTTACTTTTCCGCAATTTACCGCTTTATCACCATTATCAAGAAAAGAAAAGAACCATTCAAAAACCTTCAAACACTTAACCAGAAAAATAAGTACAAGTATCCTAAAAACCGGATAAATCTTTGAAAACCTAATTCACCCCCCCTCTTAGGCGCACTTTTAAACTTACAGGATATTGTTAAAACAAGAAATGTTCTGATCAATATTCTTAGTTTTGATATTAACATTATGTATGAATTTTGTATAAGACAATATGGTACTCTAATCTTTTACGTTTTCCATTTCAAGAAAAGTATAAAAGAGTATGCACAAATCAACGTTCAGAAGCACTGACCCAGAAGTTCTGGATGGCTTCATCAGAACATGGCCTGACAAGACATCAGAAGATGGTCCTGCAGAATCAGAACATGATCTGGAAAGCATCAGAAGATGGCAGTCAGAAGTGAAAGCTCTGAAGCTCTGATGATATCACGCTCAAAGCACTTCAAAGTCTGAAGACAGAAGTTGCATCTACACCAAAGCTGGAGACTCTGAAATTCAAACGTCTATTCTACACATTCTGAGTCCAAAATAAAGTACAAGATGAAAAGGCTATAACGTCAAATCTCTGACTGACAAAAGGATCGTTAGAAGCTACAAAAGGCAAAGTCAGTAATAGTAGCAAAAACATGGCTCGAGGTAGTGACAAAAGTGTGAAACATTAAATGCACCGTTATACTATTCACGCAAAGCATTAAATGCTCCCAACGGTCATTTCCTCTCAAGTGCCTATATATAGAAGTTCCATTCAGAAGCAACATACAACACTCTTGCGAAATTATACCGAAACGTTGTCAAACTGAAATTCAAAGAAGAACTTCATATTCAACCTCACAACTTTGTAATATCTTAGTGAGTGTTAAGAACTAGAACTTAAGAGAAATGTCACTTTGTGATTACAGCTTTATTAGAAGCAAGTTATACTCTTGTAAACATTTATTTTACATTGATTGTAAAAGGATTTCCTAGAGTGATCAAGTTATGATCTGTAGACTCTAGAAGACTTAGAGGGTATCTAAGTGGAAAACCATTGTAATCAGTTTGATTAGTGGAATAAATCCTCAGTTGAGGTAAATCACCTTGTCAGGGGTGGACTGGAGTAGTTTAGTTAACAACGAACCAGGATAAAAATAATTGTGTTCTTTATTTTTTATCTACCATTTTGAGAAGTTACACTTATTCAATCTCCCCCTTTATAAGTGTTTTTCACTCCTTCATTAACCATATATTTTATCCCTAAATGGACGGTATTCTACCAAGGTGTATAAACAACATTTACTTGCTGAATTTTACAAGTATACTATTCCAGAATCACATTGATATCCTCACTCATAAAGGACTTTCTTCACAAAAGGATTTGGCTAGAACATCTAGTTAGAGAGAGTTTATATAAAACTTTAGAGAAAGTGTGTGATAGGGAAGTGTCAAAACACGTTTCTGGATGGTTTGAAATGAGAAATAAGGTCTCTATTTATAGGAAAAAGGACTCTCATTTAATTAATTTGACTGTTTTCTAATCGATTAGCATTTTGGCCTAATCGATTAGATCATAAAAAATAGCTGTTGTTGGTGATTTAAAGGAAAGAAGAGAGTGCTAGTTGTTGCATATTGTCGAAAACTTGTGAAAAATAAGCCTTGAACAATAGAGCCACCGCCGAACTTTTTTTATCCACGGAGGGAATGAAAAATATCAAAAAAACCCAGAAGAAAGAAATGATAAGAAAATGTCTTCCGACCAAAGATCGGGTAAGGAATTCAGTTATGCAAGGGGAAGGTATTAGCACCCCTCACGTCTGTGGTACTCCACAGGATCCACTCTCGCTTGTTATAATCTACAAGTGTTATGAGTCTAAAGCTTAATTCTAAGAGAATGCATGCAAAAGAAAGAAAAGAAAATACACGGAAAAGAAGGTATATTTACAAAATTGTGCTTGCTTAGGCCCCACAACCTAATGCCTATGTACCCCTTTTGAGGAATCAGAGCGCCGTAGTTTGGCTCAAAAGTTTTTTTGTTTGTTTGAGTTTTTTTAGTGGACGAAGTCACATTCGCATTCTAGCATTAGGATAGCTGCTCGTTGGAAGGAGTCTTATGCGTTACCTGTCTACGATCGAAAGGAAGTAACATGTCCGATTAAGGGAAAGAAAAGAGATAATAGATTTGTTTGTCGGGTGTTTTGTTGTAGATAATGATGAATTAATCTCAATGCAGGGATACTCACCTTTCTCTACCTTTTGAAAGTTTGAGTCTTGAATCACACAAAAGACTATAAATGAAAGAAGAAAAAGTTTAGGGAATGCACCCGCTCATTCTTTTCCGTTGCTTAAGCCTCTTGTTAGTATGATTCTTGTCAATATTTATTAGGTGACTTGATAAGAGTTTTTGTTGAGTATTTTTTATGGGAATGAATTTGTGATTTGAATCATACCAAAGACTATGAATGAAAGAAGAACGAGTTTAGGGAATGCACCCGCTCATTATTTTTTATTTCTTAAGGCTCGTAGTAGTGCGATCCTAATTGTTATTAGTCAAGTGTTTTGAAAGTTGAAAAGGAAAAGAAAGAAAGGAAATAAAGGGGATGACTATCCTATTGTTATCATGTTATGGTTTGAATCCTAAGGTCTAATTAATTCAATATATTGAAAGAAAGGTGACATGTCATTTTGGTAAATTTTATCACCAAGAAAATAAAATCAAAATGAAATTTAGAATTAAAAACCAAGTATTTAATATTTTTTAATCATTTTTTTTATGATTTAACAATTACAAAGAAAGTCTAAAATATCAAAATAAAATCAAGAAAATTAAAATTGACATTCTAACATATTATTGGTTATTAAAAGTATTTTTATCATTTTTATGATGTATTGAAATATTAAAAGAAAATAAAATCAAAATGAATATGGAAGTAAAAGAAAAATAAAATTGCAATGGGCCAGGGGTGTAGAAGCAATTCTGGACAACTAGCAATCATTCTAGAAATGAATAGGCCAGAGAAAAGGGGTACCAATAGCTGAAAGTGGCAAAGGCCCAAATAAAATCAAATATATAGGTGGACCAATCAGAAGGTGACACGACAAAAATTCAAATTCAAAAGCTGGAAACATGCGCGCCTCCTCCCTCCGGTAACTTCTTCTTCTCCGGCCACCACCTCTACCACTGGCTGTGGAGGAATTTTCAAGAAATGCTAAACTCCACCACCATCCACTTTTTTTTGACACACTGAACACGAATATGGAACTAGTTTCTCCAAATTCATCTTTAAACTTACAGATCGAACAAAAACACGTATGAACCCTAACTTTTAGATTTAAAATTAAATGACTAATCTCAACAATCATTGCAAACTAGCTTAGGTTTATCATTCAATGAGGAAATACGCATACAATAGAATCGAGAAAAATTAAAAATAATGCAAATTTCATGGAGTTTGAATTGAGCTCAGAGTTACCTATCAAAGAGTGTCTGATGCACCTTTACAATGCGTTTAAAGAAATCATAAGCTCCATATAGCTTCAGAAGCGTCAGATGAAGAGAAATTCAGGTCCAATTGGCTTCAGATCTTGTTGAATTGCAATATTCAGGTTCAGTTTTAATTATGATAAAGTGAAGTTTGATTTTCTTGAATTATGTGTTACAGAAGTGGAATGATGCTTGCAGTAGCTTTGACACGATGATTAGAAGGTGATTGAAGCTTTATATCATGCAGAAACTTGCTGAATTTGAGAATTCAAATTTTACTCCATGGATGAAGATGAAGATTTCATATTTGGAAATTGGAAGGGTTTGCTTACAAAAAGTGTTACAGAAGGCCTAACGTGTGATGTTGATGATGATGAAGTGAAGAGAAATGAGAGAGAGTTCAAGAAAATTGTAATTCAAAGACTTTGAAGCTTATATGCAGGATCTGAATCTTCCTAAGGAAGTTTGGATGAGGTTTGGATCCAAGGCTAAGACTTGGAGTTAGGTTTGGAGTTAGTGGCATTTTCAAATGCACTTGAATTTTGGTTTGGAAGCTTGCTTTAGATACAAGTGATTTAGCCATGGAATTTGGTTGGGAGTAGTCTCCACAAGCTTGTTATGATGTGAAGATGTGAGTTGGTATGCGTGGGAAGGCTCTAGAATCAGATTGCACAATTTGGTTTTTCAAGTGTAGGATTATGGTTCAATGCTTTCTTGGTTTACAAGCCTATTGGAAGATGTTTTTGAGGCTGAAAAAATGTGATTTTGGATTTGCAATGTGAATGGAACTTGTAGAAAAAAATGGAAGTAAACAATTTTGCTTTTGGACACTTTTTCATTTGAGTTGGTTTAGCGGTCCAAAAGTCAACCATAAGTGGAATTTGACCAAAACCCTCATTCTTGTACCAGTTGAATAGGAGCTTGTGATCAATCTTGAAACAATGTTATTCTTGAACTTTTAATGAACCCTTGTAACTAGGATGATCTTGAGAAATGAGGATGATTGGACACCTTATTGCTCGATCACCTTGAATCAGAAGGAAACCCTATGGATTAAATTCAAACCTTTAAATAAACCTAATAAGAAATTTGTAATGCAACTATATAAAAGAACAAGTATGGAATCCTTCATTCTCATGGAGTTAGAGCTTTCACATTTTAAACCTACAAAAATATGTTTAAAAAAAGGTGTCACCAATGAAATGTGAGAATTCTTCACTTTAGTATGGGTTTTGCCAAACACAAATGCCACCATATTTTCTATTATTGTAGAAAGTCCTAATGCAAACATCAATGTCACCACATTCTCTCATTCCATTTATGCTAGTAATATCATGATATTATTCTAAGAGACAATCAAACACATTGAGGCTTTTTTTTAAAAAAAAATCCTTTCATATACATGTTGAGGTATCTACCCTAATTGAGAATACACAAAAGTCGATAGTTTTCTCAAGATCTATACTGCATCAAAGTTTATTTCATATTTCTCATTTGCGGGATTTACATGTCTAGCATGGAGATCAGACAACTATTATATGTGATCAACTAGATGAATGAGGAGATCACTGTCAAAGTGAAGGTCTACATGTGTTAGTGAATAGAACGCTATTGTTTTAATCAAGTTTATGAGTTGGATCAATATCAATGGAGCTTTGGTTGGTAAAAAGAAACTAATCTAACATTTATTTATTTTGTGGATACCCTTTTGTTCAAAAAAATCAAGAACAGGTATAACTATATTATTAATAGTTTTTTTTGGGTAAAAACTATTTTATTAACTTAATAGATGGTTGTAAATGACTTCAACCTGACTTAAAATTTATAGGGTATTCATGACTTAGTTGAACAACATAGACTAAAATTGTTGACCATAAAATATGGGGACTAAAGTTTGAGTATTATTTTGAAAACCTTAATATGATATGTGCCTATATATGACCATTTGGAAACCTTAATATGATATGTGCCTATATAGGACCGACTGAATTTAGAGATCAATATGATCGTTCACTATTTCAAACTTCGAATGATTTAATATAAAAATTGTTAGCATACATGAACAAATTTGAGTTTTTGATAGAAGACGCTCTTAAGTTTCTAGTGTACTTAGGCCCGGCCCAAGGGCAAGGCAAGCAAGGCCATTGCCTTGGGCCTCACTTTTTGGGCTATATAATAGGCCTCCAACTAAATTAATTAACAATACCAATAAAATCGTAATCTCCCTGAACTTTTTGTAATAGTCTAGCGGGGGATTAGCTTCTTATATTCCTTAAATGCAGCCGTTCGAATCTTGAATCGGTTAATTTTTGGGATCTCTCTTTTATATGGTTTATAAAAATATTGGATGTGCATTTTCATTCATTCAATGAAAGTTAGCAATACATTTATCATTTATGTTATGATTATTTATTTATTTTAAAATTTCATAACTATTATTTTTAATCAACAGTATTAATGTTAAATAAATGTAGTTATGTGTAATTTAATCTTAAAATCTTATTTTTTCACCTGATCATAAAAAAAAATTAAGATCCAGTGTTTTAAAAACCGGACCGGTCATCGAACCGGTGAGGCTACTAGGTCACTGGTTTGTCGGTCGAACCACTGGGTCACTGGTCGAACCGCACGACCAAACCGAATTAAACCGGATAACTCGGTTGAATATACCTGTCATTATATAGGTATAAAACCGGTCGAACCGGATGATTTAGTCTCTAAAAAAATATAACTAGCTTTTAAATTTTTAAAATATATCATATTATAAATTCACAATTTCATAACTTAAATTCAAATTTTAAACAAAGGTATCACACATGACAAAATAGTAAAAAATTACAAAGTCTAAATGCAAACAAAGTCTAATTACAACATAATCTAAATAAAGTTTAATTACAACATAATCTAATTGAATAATTTATAACAAAATAACTCCAATGTGTACCAAATTTAATTCAAAATAGGATCCTCCTAAAAAGAAAATCAAATAAAATTTAATATGTTTATGCTATTTAAGAAAATTTATTAGCAAAGATAACAAATAGACAATAAAGTTTTTAATTTGTCACTAACGAAAAAAACTATGTGAGAATGCTATTTAAGTAATACACTACTAAATATATTAAAAAAAAGTTTAAAAGAAATGTTAAAAAAAAATTTAAAAAAAAGTTTAAAAAAAGTTTTAAAAAAAAAGAAATTAAACCGCCGGTTTACCGGTTTTCCCGATTCTCCCGATTTTCTCGGTTTTCACCGGTTCCCACCGGTTTGATGGTATACCTGATCTGATTATTGAACCAGACCGGTTACTTGGCAGTTTCCCGGTCCGACCGGCCTGTCCGATCCGATTTTTAAAACACCGTTAAGATCTACTAATGTTTCTACATCAATAAAAGTAATTATATTTAATGAATAACTTTAAATCAAATTTCTAAAATAATGTTTTTTTTGTAATATAATTCTTAAATTATATAAATATAATAGATAATTATTTTTAATGAATATTTTTATTGATGACTTTTTCTTTTAAAATAAAAATTAATATAAAATTTATAAATATATGGTTTTATTTTCAAAAAAATTAAGCTGAATTTTGTCTTAGGCCTCCAATTTCGTTGGGCCGGCCCTGAGTGTACCTCCAAAATTTATCTATAGGAGCTAAAATCAAAATTATGAAATATTTAAGGAATTAAAAACATACCTAACTGTTTAAATGACCAACTAAATTTATTTGATCCAAAACATCGTATTTTTAATTTTTCTATTGCCTTAGAAATATGTAGGAAACATTTTTGTTTTATTTCTTTCAAACTAAATAAAATTTATTGATAATATTTTCAATTTTTAAATCAAAATAAGTATATACAAAAAAAAAAAAATAGGAATGCAAGTTTCTTTAAATTCATACTTTAGGATAAAATAAATAATTTTTAAATATGCATGATTTCATATATTTAAATGGAGGTGTTGTTTTAATCAAGTGTTATAAGATGCTATAATATTCTATATGTATAAAAACTTATCAAATTCAAAAATCAATTTTTAAAAATATGTTTTTTTTTTTAACTAATTCTTCTAATCCTTTATTTAACAATTTAACAATAGTAGTGATTCATTTTATTTCAATATTTTTCTAAGATTGCCCCTTTTCCAACCACCTTCTTACAAAACTTATAGTCTTATAAATTTCATTGATCTCCTTCTATATTCTAATTATAGTTAGTGGTATATTTCCTATTATATCCATGTGTAGAATAAGAAGTCATTGAAAAACACAAACTGAAAATAAGTTATATAGAACCTCAAACCTATGTTAATCAAGCCAATAATAGACTTGTTTTAAGCACTATTTATAAATAACTACATATAAGACTACAATTTAAAACAAAAGTTACTAATATTAAAAATTACATAAACTTAAGTACTTAACATAAAGAGGAGTCATATAAACATTTTATTTAGTTTCTTTTTTTTGTGTAATAAGATTAATCACGACACCTAGTTATATGTGAGCAACCTCGATTGTATTTATTTGCTTCCTCTCTACCTTTACTTGGAGGACCAGATCCTTGTGTAGCCTTCTTGAAATTTTCATCTGCTTCTTTATCAGGTTTAGTGATTTTATCATTTGAAATTTCTCCATCCACCAATGTGTTCTGGTTTAACATGACCAAGCTAAAAAGAAGAAAACAAATGAACAATGCCTTCATGATGATGATATTTCAAAAAATTTGTAAATGTTTTGTTCTACCTTTGCTTCGTATCTTCTTTGCAATTTGAATTAGAATACACATTATACAAATTTATAGTTTCATTGGTGTCTAATTTTAGTTTTTTTTTAGTTATAACAAACATTAATTTTGATTCCATTCCAATGATGGAAAAAAACAATTATTTTTGGAAATACATTTTTTAGAAAAAAGTTGTTGTTTATCTAATATTGATCATTATTGAGATTTTCTAGCAAGAATATATATATATATATATATATATATATATATATATATATATATATATATATATATATATATATATATATATATATATATATATATTTATCTAATGGAAGTACTTTCATTGGATTAAAAATATTTGAAGTCTTCTTTTTTAGATTTTAAAATTCTATTATCTATTATTTTGTTACATCATTGAATAAAATTGGAGTTTTGTAACCTTAAATATCAATATTTTTATTCTTTCATAAAATGTGGTTATTATTAAAATATTTATTTATTTATATTCTATTTACATAATATTATATATGTTATTTTATCTAATAAAAATACATATGTATGTGTTTTTTTTATTAAAGGGTCATAACCGAAATTACATAATGTGCCTATCTATCGTTTATCATTTTAGCTAGCGTCTCATCGTTAGTTTTGAAATGAGTCACTACAAACAACAATCCTTTATGATGTCAATTGCTTTATTAAGCACTGTCGTTTCAGCCATCAGTGGGTTTTCCTCACCATCCACAAATTGAGTGCATGCTAACATGGTCTCTTCCTTTTCATCTTTGAAAATAGCTCTTATCCCCCATTTTCTTTTTTACACCCAAAGATGCATCCAATTTACATTTGATCCATCTTGGGTCTGGAGGTTTCAAATTTTGGTCTTCATGATGATGTATACCTCGTTTATTTATTTCTTCATTTCTCTAACAATCATAATGTATATTCCAATTTAACCAAGAGTAAGTGGGGACTCAAACCATATTTGGGTAGATTTAGTACAATGCATTTGTATCCTGACTTAACAGAATAAATACCATTTTTGTGTATACATTCAACGAGGTGTATAATCATCATATTTTTTGAATAGTGGGATAGTTTGAATATGTTCTTGATTAATAGGTAAGAACAAGTCTTGATTATATCTAGGTTCTAACAATTTTCATCCATATCAATAAGACCCTCGCCATTGATCCCAAGAGTTTGCGTCTTACAAGTTTAAGCCTACAGTGAGAGGCTTTCTAATTATCCTCTGAGATATCAATTTTATTGATTTTTCCTATGTTCCAACATATACCTTTGTTTATAATCCACTTGGTGTGATCTAAATCGCGCCAAATATAGCTAGGATTGTTGCCCATATTAAATTTGTGAATGCCATAGTTATGGTAGTATCTAGCTTTCATGATTTTGGCAAAAAAAGTTTATCTGGATTAATATGAAATCTTTACACATGTTTGAAGGTGTAAGAAACACAAGAGATGAGGGGTTTGAATTGGGTTGCACCAAATATAATTTTTTTGCAACTCAAAACACAATATTAACAAGTGAATAATAATAGATAAACAAAATTATTTTTATTCTGGTTCACTGTTAACAAAGTTACTCCAATCTACCCGCCAAGGTGATTTTCCCTTTTTAGTAAGGACTTAAACCACAATAACCAAACTGATTACAGATAACCATAATGACAACATCCAATTTCATCTTGAGACTCCTGATGGGCACCTAGTCTCTCAAGGAAACAACCATAATAAGCTTATGATTCACCTTGCTGACAATCCCAACAAGTCCAGTTGATCCTTATCATGAAACCACTATGACTGCAGCCACAGTCTTCTCGAGGCTTCTGGATAGTACCTAGTCCCCCAGAGAAAACAATCAACCAAGTTGATTAAGTGTGTATTAAAAAGTTGCTTCTAATAAGAAGATTACACAATGTTTAAAAATGTTGATAAGCAAGATACGAACAAAAACTCCTTGATAAAATACAAAACTATACAAAGATTTCTCTAAAAGAGTTTGTGCACCACTTTTGTGTAGTTTTGTAGAACTGAATCGTTGATTTCAAATTCTTCCAATGACTTGCTTTATAGAGAAGGATAGATCCCTTGTAGGGTAGAATAGGAAATGCATATTAAAACTGTAAAGTCCCCAACGGTTATGGTGGAAATGGTAGATAACAGGTACAAATTGGATTGTCCTTACGCCACCCTATAAAAGTATATGTCATAGTTTACGTTAGTAATTTTATGGCTACCATCACACACAAGTTGTCCTTGATCTTCTAAGTCATAAGAGGCTTTTGATTGTATATTGATTGAAGCATGTTGTAGATGATCAGAACTTGTATCTTCAAAACCTAAGTCTTTGAGTCTTGAGAGCCTATTCAATAGAACCTTTGTCTTCAGAAGAGATGTCTTCAGATCTTCAGAACTTGTTCAGCAGAACCTCATATTCAGCATCTTCAGAACATGGGACACATAAGTAAATATTTAGAAGGCCTCCAAAGCTTTCTTACAAAGTCTTGATCAGAAGCTCTTGTACTAACGTTCCTTGGAACCGTTGCAAAAGTATCATTTCAGAATCTTGACTTCCATTTTAAGACACCACTAGTATTCTTCTAGAGTGTTGAGTTCATAACTTGATGATGTCACACATCTTACCAGAGTCAGAACCCGCAAGGAAAACGCCACACACTAGAAAGAAAATTGTTAGTGTATACAATTGTTCTTTAAGATAATATGTAAAGTTATCATCAAAACCTAAGGCCAGATGCAGAATCAATCTTGTTTTTAAAATCTCCCCCTTTTTTATGATAAAAAACCATGTTTTTTATAGAACAATTTATACTGGGTAATTACCATAAAAATCAAATTCAAAAAAGCTAACGAGTTCCCGATGAATCTATTAATACTTTAAAATTCATTCAAGCTTGTTCAGAGTGCCTCCTTGAGCCGAAGAATCACAAAATAAATTTTGAAGTACAAAATGAAATATATAGAAGGAATACTTCTCCATTGACGTCTCATTAGAGTCCGACTAGAGTTTCCTGTTCTGCATCTCAGAACCTAGCGTACTATCAGAACCAAGTTTAGTTACTGTCTTAATGCCAAGCATCAAACACTAAAACTATAACGTTGGTTTTCCAGAATCTTGATCACACACTATTAGGTGCCTTGTAACATATCATCAAAAGGTTCAACACCTGAACCTTTTCTTGACAGACCATGTCTTCTGACCATGTCTTAGACAATATATCCTTATCGTGTCTTGGACCATGTCGAAGATCATGTCTTCTGACCATGTCTTAGAACACGTCTTTAGACAACGTCTTTTAGAACATGTATTCTAACCATGTCTTCAGAAGGTTCACAACCTTTGTAATAGTTCCAGAACAAGAGCAAACTTACTACACTTCCAGAAAGTTTGAAACTTCTAAAGTATCAAAGTCTTGTCCTTCAGAACCCTGGTTACAACATCTTTCGTATAGTCCACGACTTTTGAATAACTTTATAAAATAACTAAATGTTGCTAGAGCATACGTTTAACATCCTTTCAGATAGTTCACAACTTTTGAACAAAATTTTTAGTTATAGATTACCCTTGACTTACTTCTTGGCAATTTTCCAACTTCTGAAGCATCAAAGTCAAAACACCATACTTTTAGAAAGTTCACAACATCTAAACAATAGGTGTTATCAACACAAGATCACATTAATTTCAAAAAGTCCACGACTTCTGAACAGTGAAGGTATATGAGCTTGATTTAACAATATTTTTCAAAAGTTCACAACTTCTGAAACATATGTTGCATCGACGCACAGATGTATTGAATCAGAGTGAGCTTGCAGAATATCAGAGCGTAGGTTCACAACCTATTTTCTTAGAAAGCTAATAATTTTTGCACATATCACAATGTTAGAGCAGAAATAAATTCCATGGAGAAGTATAATATCAAATTAAGATTCGTTTTAGACGGTTCACAACTTCTAAGAAATAAAATATTTTCTAAAAAATGCTTTGGCTCATCAGAGCAACTTCCATGCATCTTGTCTTGATTATGTCTAGTGAACTCCAATATCCTAATATAGTCTTCTCACGTATATTCCTTGAATTTTATGATGCCAGATGACCTAATACCGGATGACGATTGTAATACGGTGAACTGACTTTTATATCGAAAAATGTCGCGGTTAAGCATGAGTCGCCACTGACTTTTATTTTATCCAAATATTCAGAAAGGCTAAAAGAAACAGAAAAAAACCTTTTAAAAGAAAACTGAGTTCAGGGGGTGATTTATGCAAAGGGAAGGTGTAAGGCACCCTTTGCATCCATGGTTATCCATGGGCTCTTAATTGCTTTGCTCGTTTTTTGAAAAGAAATGTAGAAGAAGTGAATACGGACTTTAGCTCGTAAATGAGCGTAGCCATTTTGAAGGTTTATGAGAAAGAATATGAAAAAAAGTTTTAGCCAGAGCAAGGCAATTAGGAGCAATTACCTTAGTATTTGAAAAAGAACGTTCTTTTAGCCTTTCAGGGCGAAAGGGTCTATCCATGCCATAAGAGGGCAGGAAGCCTTTCATTTGGAGGTTGAAGGGTCGTCGCAATGTCGTTCGCCATAAGACTGTCCCATGCCATAGAGAGGCAGGTAGTCTAAGGGAAGGATCAGAATAGCCTTTCGTAGGCAACTAGAGGATACCTCAGCCTTTTCGTAGGCAACTTCCGAGGGTCGAGGTCATATTAGTGTATCGAAGGCAGCATCATTAGGGTCTTATGACCTTTGCATAATTGAGGCAGCACGGCTGAGGTATCCTCGTATTCGAGTGACAATGGCTATTCTGCAAAAATACAAGGCAACAAGGCAACAGTCAACAGGCAACAGGCAGCAAAGAGGTTACCCAAAAAGTGTGCGTGGGTGCAACAATCATGTGATTAAATTCAGTTATTTATCTTGTAAAATTAAATGATTCTAATTTAATTCAGAGTTGCACTCCCTAAAATTACTAACCACATCAATTAATAAACGAATATAATTAAAGCAATACGGGGAAGGGAAAAAGAAACCAGCGGAGGAAAGGGGGAATGAAGCCAGCGGGTTTATAAATAATAATTAAAAGCGGAGGAATAAAGGAGATTAAAGTTTAGGGTTATCGACTATTCGAGCTTTGACGGTTGGCAAACCATGAAGAGGTGGGAAAAATAGCAAGCAAAAGTAGGGTGAGTGCATTATCAGTTCAGAGGTAGACATAACTAGCCCTAATCAAAAATAAAAAGATAAAAGAAATTAAAATAAATAGATAAATACTTAGCTTTGAATTTGATTTGGTATGGTTCGTAGTCAGGGGTTGACCCTGAAAATATTTGGCAAAGGCAGAAAAAGAAAGAAGAAAGTGAATGTAGGCAAGATTTGATTTAAAGGCAAACCCTAATTAAAAGGAAACAAAATAAAATAATAATTAAATTGAATACTTAGCTTCGGATTTGATCGGGCGCGTAACCGGAAGGCATTTGAAAAGTCAACCCTGAAAAGGACACAGAAAAATAACATTTTTTAGTGTAGGGCAGTGTTCTTGTGAACCCTGATTCGGGCGTTAAATAAAATTAATATGATTTTATTAAACTAATTTTAAATAATAATAAAATAAATAAAATAAATAATATAAATATAATAATTTTATAAATAAAATAAATAGGATAAATAAATATAAATAAAATAAGATAAATGTGAGTAAATAAATAAATATTAGTGAATAAAATAAATATAATAATAATATAAATAATATAAATATAATAAGTATTAATAAATAAATATTATTATTATTAAAAAAAGGATTTTAGAAAACTAGTTTTATTAGTAAAAGAGAAAAAAACAAATAAAACAAATATACATATATATATATATATCGATGAAAAGAAATAAATAAAAGAATTATATAATTAAAAATAAAAAAAATTGAAAACTTAACTGGGTGATCTAGTGTGGCAGCGCGCTGAGGGTCCATGGTGGCCACGCAGCCTCTATGCGTTGGATCTGGGGAGAGAGAGATCTGGTGGTTGGATCAGCGAAGGAGTATGGCACGCGTGTGTGTCTTAATGCACTGGATTGGTCTGAGGTTTGAACCAAAAGCGCGCGCAGCCTCAGCCAATAGGGAGGTGACACGCCACCCTTCTTCAACCTCCGTCCGTCGTTTTAGGTGTTCATGCCTTTAGCGACGGTTGCTTCATCGTTGCCATAGCCCTGCAAAATAGCGAATCCTACCAAAACGATACGAAAATTCTTCGCGACCCCATAACTGAGATCGTCCAGACCTTGCGAGATTGTTAGCACTAATGGTTAAGCCTAATTTTACCTGAAACAGAAAACCCCAATTGGGATTTTGAAACCCTAACAATGGCAGACCACCCAATCGTACACATAATAGCAATTAAACATCCAGAATCGTCCATAACATTATAACAAACACAAATATATGAATGAAATTCGTTTATGATGCGTGAGAGAGTGTAATCGAGCAAACTTAAAGTGGCACAAACCAGAGCTTGCAGAAGATGATTCTGGAGGTATTGCCCTTGTATGATGATTGGTATCGCTCCAGAAACTCCCAAGGAACGTATTGAGATCGATTAGAAACCTTGAATTGGCTTGCACTGCAGAATTGATGTTCAAGATTTTCTTGCTTTTTGAAACTCGGGTTAGGGTTCTTTGAGAGCAGAAATTCGTAACCCTTGTGCTATGGACTTGATCAGTATATATAGAGGAATGATTAGGTCAAGAGAAATTGATCAAATCTTTATTGAATCAAAGATTGAATGTGATGAAAATTTGATTAAAAATATGCCATGGATCCTTTCTAAAATTAGCCAATATGATCCAATATTATGCCAATCTATTTTCCACGAATTTGAATCAATATTTGGTGTTAATTGATGATTGGAATGAATTATGAATAAAATCAAATCAAATTTCTTCTAATTATATGATTTATTTGATTTTTAATCATTTTTAATACGAATAAAAATTCATAATAAATCACATAATTCAAGTAAATTCGTGAAAATTGATTCTTAGGCTTTGGATAACTTCTGGATCAAGATTTAATCAAAATATCTTGGGCCCATTTGCAAAAATAATTCAATTCTTTCACATTTTTCCCTCCAAAATAGCCCAACTTTGACAAGGTCTATCTCTCTCAATGTTTTAGGTATGGAAGTGTTCTAGGACTTTTTAGAAACCTTATAGAGTCCTCTAACCAGTGTCTTTGGTATCATATCAAAATGATTTTCCATACTCCTTGTGTGTCCTTTTGAAAAAAGTGACTTTTTGTTGACTTTTGAAAACGACCTATAATGTTTTGGTCCATATCTCCCAAATGAAACATTTTTAGACATGGCATGTGAGAGACAAAATTTTAGAGAATTCAATTTCCTTCAAAATGAGCTTTGGGTGGAAAATTTCTGATGTTCCATGTAGGAGTTATGGCTGGTCAAAGTTCAGTTGACTTTTCCTTCTCAAACCCTAATTTAGAAACTTTTTGATTTGTTGATTTTTGATCTTTCCTTGATAAACCATGATCAATTATTGATAAAATGGTGAATGATACTTCAATATGAGGATCTTGACAAAAAATCAGGAATTTTGACTTTACTTTGACCACAGTTTACTTTTAGGTTAACCCAGTCGACTATTGACTTTCTGAACAATTGAGTGACCAATCCTTTAAGCTAAGACTTGATACTTGTTATAGGGGTAATATGAGGTATCTTGGGCCATATGGGATGCCTTGGAGCCATTTATTCATTGACTTTCCTTTGAACAAACCAAACCTTAGTTCTGATCTTTTGCCTAGGAGAGTGTCTTGGAGCTTTGTATCTTGATTTGAATTTGAATAGGAGAAATAGTGTGGGAAAATTTTGGGGTATGACTGCTGCCCCTGTTCAATTTTCTTAAACCTGAAGATGTAGAGTGGTTTGTATGCCAGTCGGAATCTGAAGGTAGAAGAGGATTGAACACTAGAATACCCGGGAATTTGCCCTAGCTGATGATGAAGGGACTTTTGTCGGAGATGGGCTTGAATATGCCATCCAGGTGTTTGGAAAGGATGTATGATGGGGATGGGCTTAAAGATGCCATCTGGTTGAGCATGCATTAGACTATATGTGCAGTGTTTGAGAAGTAGTTGTTTGAATGTTGATCGTGTCATTACTGTTCGTAGTAGATGAATTAGATCCTTGAGAATTGGTCGTGTCAGCACCGTTCGTAATACTTAAATTAGACTTAGGAAATAGTTGATTGCATCCACACCATTCGTGATGATGGAATTATATCCTTGGAAGTTGATCGTGTCAGTACCGTTCGTAATACCTGAATTAGATCTTGGAAAGATGATCGTGTCCACACCGTTCGTGATGATAGAATTAGATTCCTTAAAGGTCAATCGTGTCAGCACCGTTCGTAGTAACCGAATTAGATCTTGGAGAGGTGATCGTGTCTACATCGTTCGTGATGATAGAATTAGTTTCTTTAAAGGTCAATCGTGTCAGCACCGTTCGTAGTAACCGAATTAGATCTTGGAGAGATGATCGTGTCTACATCGTTCGTGATGATAGAATTGGATTCTCTTGGTCAATCGTGTCAGCACCGTTCGTAGTAACCGAATTAGATCTTGGAGAGATGATCGTGTCTACATCGTTCGTGATGATAGAATTAGATTCTCTTGTCGTGTTAGCACCGTTCGTAGTAACCGAATTAGACTGAGGAGGATAATTGATCGTGTCCACACTGTTCGTGATGATGGAATTAGATCTCTGATCGTGTCAGTATCATTCGTAGTAACTGAATTAGATCTTTGAAAATGATCGTGTCACCACCGTACGTGGTAAATAAATTAGATCTTGGAAGGGTGATCGTGTCTTCACCGTTCGTGATGATAGAATTATATCTTTGAGAGTTTGACCGTGTTAGTCCCGTTCGTAGCAACTGAATTAGATCTTTGAAGATAGGAGATTTTGTTTATCTGCTTGTACCTGTGTCATACCCCAAAATTTTCCCATCTCATTTCCCTATTCAAGCATATACTAAAATTCATGACTCAAAGGCACACTCTCCTAAACAATGAACTCCTAAACTAGGGTTTTGCTTTCTCTGAAGAAAATCAATGAATTAAAGGCTCAAATACATCCCATATAGCTTATGATGTTCCAAACTACCTCCATGACAAAAGTCAGACTCTAATTCAAAAGGTTGGTCACTCAATTGCTAACAAAGTGAACAAGCGACCGATTTGACCTAAAAGTCAACTGTGGTCAAAGTAGAGTCAAAACTCCTGATTTTTTATCAACATCCTCATTTTGAAGTATCATTCACCATTTGATCAAGGATTGATCATGGTTCATCAAGAAAAGATCTGAAATCAACAAATTCAAAAGTTTCTAAATTAGGGTTTTCATAGGAGAAAGTCAACTAAACTTTGACCAGCCATAACTTCCACATGGAACATCATAAATTTCCCATCCAAAGCTCATTTTGAAGGAAATTGAATTATCTACAACTTTGCCTCTCACATGCCAAGTCTAAAAATGCTTCATTTTAGAGATATGGATCAAAAGGTTACAAGTCATTTTTGGAAGTCAACAAAAATACCTTTTGGGTCAAAGCTCATAACTTGAACATGGTAAACTCAATTGAGATGAAACCAAAAGGAGGATTTAGAGGACATTTTAAGCTTTCCAAAATGACCGATAACACCTTCATAGGGTTAAAATTGAGGGAGATACGCATTGCTAAACATGGCCAAAATTTGAGAAATGCATGAAGACTCAAATGAGCAAATTGGACTCTTTTAAGTTATTAGCTCAAGTTTTGATAAACTAACATGGTAGTGAGCCTATTAGAAGCACAAAAATTCATACTTTCATTTTTATCATTTTTATCATTTTTATCTTTATTTTATTGGATTTTTATTCATTAAAAATTCAATTTAATTTAAGTAAATGAGAAAAATATTGAAGATTTGCTTTAGGGTTGAGTTCCAATCATATAAAAGCCCAAAAATAAGCCTTAAAGTAAAAGGAATTCGTTGGTCCATGGTGCAAAGAGATTTGTGGCAAAAAATAGAAAGTGTTATATATTTTCAATAAAAAATCAATCTTTCAAAACCATAAGATCCAAGCCCACAAAACTTGACCTAATCTACTCCAATATATGTATGTAACATGGGCAACGTGAGAGGACAAGGATTCCGGCCCTAGAGAACACAAAAAACAGCTGCAAAAGAATTCAAAAGAAAAGAGGCATCGGTTTCACGCTAGGAGAGGAGGTCAAGATTTTCTGACGATCAATAAGGAATCCTGGGACTCTCCTGTTGATTCTCCAACCGTCCTTAAGCGCTGCAGCATCGTGAATCATCATCACTCATAGCACGGTTTGTTTAAAACTTATCAAGTTTCGATTGTACTAATTCCTGCATAATTAACGTGTTTTGAATATATATGTATGATCATGAAGGTGTTTAAAGCATGTTTGGATCCTTGTTATGAAGTTTTGACGTGTAGATTTATAATTGCCATAGTTAGGGCATAGGATTCATGATGCTTCGTTTTCATACTTAGGGTGTTTATTTTTGGGAACTAACAATGCCATTGAATTCATAGCACCTTAATTAGGTGATCTGGGCAGTCTTGGGTTGTGTTTGAATGGAAATTCGTAGGTTTTAGGATACAGCCATGGAAGGAGAAGAATTGGGAGAGAAATCCGCAGGAAAAAGCATAGCTATTTCCGCAGCAGATTCCGTAGGAAACGAGGAGAACGATGATGAATAGGAGCGTGGAAGGTTTGACCTCACATTACCTCGTCCTCATTGGCCAATCGTAATGTCGTTTCTCTTTCTATTCACGCGTGGCACGTTCAACAAACACTGTTGGCCAGTCAATTTTCCAAATGCCCTCTCTCTCAATTTCATTGGCCAGCGCGCATACAGGGGGGGGCCCATCTGACTTTTCTTTTTTGACTTGTTCCATTATATTTGTTATTTTATATTTATTGCTATAAAGCTATTGCATTGACAAGAAGCATTGGGCAGTACAACTGGAAAAGAAAGCAAGTGATTGACTTCAAGAGAGTGGGTTCGAGTCCCAGTGATGAAACATTTTTTTCTAATGTTTTATCTGCAGATTTAGTACGCCCCACACACACAGGTTCACGATGCACCTTCATATGCTGGCCATTGGATTCCCACACATGCAGATCCAACGCGTGGAGATACGCTGACACACCATGGACCCTAGAGGACCAGCAGCACCAGATCGCAAGCCCAGGTTCATCTTATTTTATTTATTTTCTTTTGTTTGTTTTTTATTATTTGTTATTACTTTTTGTTAAAAAGACAAATATATAATGTTTTCTTTTAAATAAAAACTTAGGTTTATATTAATAAACTATTTTTTTTATTTAATCAAATTGGATTTTTAAGCTATTTTAATTGTTAGGTTTATAATATTTAACTTTGATTTTTATTTTTGTTAAAATTAATTATCATCCTAATTTTAGGTTTTCTTTTAACCTGAAGATTTAAGATTTATCACCATGAATACCTTTTGTGATTAAACTTTGAATTTCTTCAAGCCACGATTCTCTTCTCATCTCAAAACTCTTGAATGTCGCATGATTTGTTTAAATTCCGTCTTTTATTTAATTTCGCTATTGTTTAATTATTTATTTAAATTATTTAATTTCCGTCTTTTAAATTCTAGAAGGTGTATAGGTTGCACATTTTTGGATGTAATAGCAATTAGGATTTAATTTCTGTTTTCCGCATCCCCCGGTTTTTATTATGTATCCCCCAATCCCGAAGCCATGTAATAGCTTAGGATTTAATTTCCGCACTTTTATTTTCTTGTAAATATATTAACTGCGTGGTTAGTAAATTAGGGAGTGACAAGAATAATTAATTGAACGATAGCTCACCTAAATCAAGATAACATAACTGAATTCAAACCACGTGATTGCTACACACACCCACCTTTAGGGTGCCCCTCTTGTTGCCTGCTGCCTTCGATTCCGATCAAATAGTCAAGTCCCTTTGAGCGTAGGGATACCTTAGCTTGCTGCCTACGAATTAAAATCATCATAGTCCCTCGGAATAAAAGATCATAGTCCCTTCGAGTTGCCTACGAACAAAATGATCCTGTCCCTCGATCTTGTCCCTCGATTAAATGGTGATAGTCCTTTCAGATGCTAAGGTATCCTTATTGTTGCCTAAATGACTATTATATCCTTCCCTTAGACTACCTGCCCTCTTTATGGTAGGGACAGTCTTGTGGCGAACAATTATTTTCGATGACCCGCACATCCAATTGAAAGACTTCCTGCCCTCTCATGGCATGGATAGATCCTTTCGCCCGAAAGACTTAAAGAACAAGAAAGACAACTTAGGGTAGGTAGTTCTTAATTGCTTGCTCACAATCAGTTCAAAAATCAAATGCTTTTCACACCTTCTATTTCAAAACAATTTCAAATCAAGGCTACGCTTATTTACAAGCTAAAGACCTTTAAACGAAATCTTTTACTATTCACACACGAAACTTCAAACTTTTCAAACATTCAAACATGTGAGCTAAGCAATTAAGAGCCCATGGATAACCATGGATGCAAAGGGTGCCTTACACCTTCCCTTTGTATAACTGATCGGAAAAATAGCAAGTGTACTATTCTTACGAAGTAGTAATAAAAGGTTGAAAACCAAGTATCGATCACGAGGACTGCGTTGGAATATGAGTTATATAATTATTCAATTAAACAAAAAGGCAACTGGTGTTTTTGATTGATTTATAAGTTCTAAATTTAAAATAACAATAGCGGAAAATAAATAAGAGCTTTTTCACTAATATGAGTAAATGCCAAGGCAAGGTGTGTAATTTGCTCTGTAATAACTCTGAATCCTTATTTGAGATCTTTTCAACAAGTTCATGGTATTCAATTACTACATCTTTAGAGTGTTTGCCCCTAAATCCTTATTGGGCAAACCTTTGGTTTTTCATCTACAAACCTAAGTCCTTAGAGAGAACAGATAAAACCAAGCTTGTTTTCTATCAAGAATTCGTAGTGACCATAGGGTATCCCTAGTCCTAGGTGATATCTACTATGGTTCAATTTAATACAAACCTTAACAATCGCGAGCCAGCAATTTGTTAATCACAGAACAATCTTTATTGGTCCGATAAAGAAGGCATTAAGAACAGTATAAAATTGAACTGAATAACATAAACATGAAGTTGATCAAATCAGAATATCAAAAGTCATTACAAACCAAATCAGGGACACCCCCCTAGCATTGGGGGGTTTAGCTACTCATATTGTTCAAAAGAAATTCAAAAATATCAAAGTTAAACATTACAGATAATTGGGGAATTTGTGATCTTCAATTGCTCTTGCTCATGAATGATCTCTCTTCTCCAATAATCTCATACGTTGCTCTGCTTCAGATTCAATTTCTTTGGTTGTGTCAAAAGATACCCCTTCTCTTCTCAATTCCTCACTATATATTGCAAACCCTTCTTTTTAAATCATAAAGTCCAAAACGCCCTTCTGGATCACTTTTTGAGTGAAAATCATAAAAACATGAAAATCTGCGTAACCACCCAACACGGGTCGTGTTAGGCAACACGGGTGCCCGTGTTGGTCCTCTGGATCCATCAAAGAAACACTTTGCGCTCAGTAACAGCAACACGGGTCGTGTTAGGCAACACGGGTGCCCGTGTTGCATCACTGCTTTTCTCCATTTCTTCTTTCTTGACTGTTCAGCAACACGGGTCGTGTTCCTCAACACGGGCGCCCGTGTTGCACTGCTGATCTTCTCTTTTCTTCTTTCTTTTGCTCTTTACGTCTGACATTTCTTGCACAGGTTCGCGTAAAGAATTTCCTAGATCTGAAGTACCATTGAACAACCAAACCAACGCATAAAATGGGAAAATAAACTCGAAAACTAACAAAAGGATAAAACTTGCAAAAACAAACAAACTTGCTTAAACCGATTAAAAAGACTATACTATGACATTAAACAATGCAGAATACCTGGATTATCATCAGGAAAGTGGCAAAGACATAGTGAGAATCGTGACCGATCACAACCCCAAACTTACTTCATTGCTTGTCCTCAAGTGATGCTCGAGAAACTAGCAAGGATCCCCCAATTTATCCGCAGATATCGTACCACAGTACTGCTGAGATCTTTCGCAACTTTCTTTTCGTTGGCCTTTCAATCGATTCCTTCTTCCCTGAATTTAGCGATTCAGCCATACTTCCACAATGAGATGTCTCTTTACCTGTAAGCTTATTCACACTCTCACCAAAACTCTCGGGTTAAAGTGTTTTCACTCAAATATCAAAGTATGCAACGTCAGCTCATAGGTTTGTATAACATTTATCTTCATCTCCTACACACAAGAAGCACACTTTTTGAGGTCTTTTATGGTTGTAACGGGGCTAAGGGACAAGGTGGGATCAACAAACAAATGGGAGAACTAGTGGCTTTTGGCTTAGAATCAGAGTTATTATTTCGCTCACTGTGTTAGTATGGAGTTCACAATTACCAATGTCGGGCACCGTTTCTTGAGATCCTTCACTGACTACTCCTGTATTTCTTTGAGCATCTCTTTTCTTTCGCATTTTTATTATCAGATCAAATTCTCCTACAGGTAAGTGCCCCTTTTTGCTGTTTATCATTTCTTTTTCTCTTTTTTTTTTTTTTTTCTCTTTTTGGTTCTTTTGCACTTACCTACTTTTCTGCTTTCGGTGCCCGACCCCAAACTTAAATTGTTTCACAGCTTGGTTCTTTTGCACTTACCTACTTTTCTGCTTTCGGTGCCCGACCCCAAACTTAAATTGTTTCACAGCTTGCAACCATAACAACTCTTATCTAAGCAGGGTGAGGAAGTGTTTGGGTTATTGGTTAATTCATGCATGTAATCAAACAAACAAAAGGCTATATGGCTCAAACGGGGTGAACAAGGGATAACGTGAAAAGGTTGGCTTGAAAGGCTCAAGTGTAAAACAAACAAGTGCCTCAGTGTGTAAACATGTGCATTAGAAATTCCAACAAATACTTACACAAACCAAAAGTGACGATGACATACCTGACAACTCTCATGATGATTTTGTATTTGGCTTTTTATAATCCTCACCATGTTTGGTCAAGCTCACAGGATCCAGGAACACTTCTTGTATGGTACAACTTTATCGCCTCATCAGTTCTACAGGTCTATCGTCTGGTCCAAAGCTTAGAAGTGCGTCCGATCATTAAACTCAACAGTACCAACTCTTTGGAGGTTCCTTTCATCACTGTGAGGTGCAATTCGGTTCACTATCTCAGGTTCTCGTCACTTGTCCTGCTAACAATATCAGCATCCTGCACTGACATGTCATAGCTAACACACAAACTAACATAAAGTACTGATAAATTTAAAGGAAATACGAAATAAAAAGAAACTACTGAAAGCGATAAATAGAACTCCCCCCACACTTGAACTAAACATTGACCTCAATGTTTAAATTCAAGATAGTGAGGGTGAACTCACAGAGGGTACTGCGACTCCAGCTGCCGCTTCCTAGCTTTCACCGGAGAGACCCATTTTTTTCTTCTGAAAACAAAACAAAAAGTAAACCGCATTATTAAAACCGTGGGTTGCCTCCCACGAAGCGCTTCGTTTAACGTCGCATGGCTCGACGGTCCAATACCCTTTATTAAGGAGGGTACTTCCTCCTCCAAACTTGGTTGCTTGTCACTTCCGTAACCACAAACTTATGAAGTTGAAAAGTATGGACCACTTTTCTCTTCAAGTTACTACCCACTTTCATCTTTTCACCTCTACTTTCCACTGTTTTCTTCTTCTTGATTTCTTGAATTTCCGCAGGAATTTTTATAGGTGTATGAGCTGAGGCCACCTTAGAGATGATACTTGAAATTTTTTTAGGATACTGTGGACTTTTGTTGGCTCCCTCACTTCTGATCATACCAACTTTAAATTGATTATTCCTACCAGCAGCTTGTTTTTTGACTTCTAACACCTTCAGTGTTACCTCCTCATCAAATGATTTAACTATGATTTCCCCTTTTTCAATATCCAAATTGCAGCGACTAGTAAGCAGAAATGGTCGCCCAAGAAGGATTGGAGTCTCTTCATCCTCAGGAATGTCCAGGATGTGGAAATCAACTGGAAAGACAAACTTATCAATTTCTACCAATACATCTTCAGCTATCCCATATGACTGCTTAATGGTATGATCAGCGAATTTCAACTTTGTCTCACTCTCGCTTATCTTTCCAATGTCAAGCTTTTTGAAAATAGACAATGGCATTAAACTTACACTAGAACCAGAATCAATTAATACCTTCTTGAACGATCTATCATTGATAGTGCAAGGAATTGCCACTGCTCCAGGGTCTTTCTTCTTGATTGGGATCCTCCTTTGTGGTGAGACTCTACCACACTTTTCAGTTACCACTTCAGGCTCCCCTCCTACAGGTCTCTTTTTAGAAATCACTTCTTTCATGAATTTCTTGTACAAAGGCATATTCTCCAGTGCTTCAAAGAAGGGTAAGTTAATCTCTAACTTCTTGAACATTGCAGCAAACTTCTCAAAATCCTTCTCTTTTGAATCCTTCTTGGCCACTCTAGAGGGGAATGGTAATTTGACCACCGGTTTAGTTTCTTTCTTATTTTTCTCTTCCAGCGGCTTAACCGGTGATATCACTACTTCAGGCTCTTTCGGATTTTCTCTCACTTCTAGATCTACTTCGATGATATCATCATACTCGGTTTCATTTTTTTCTTCTGGTTTTGATCTCCTCAGACTTCTTGTTGAGATGACATTCACATTCTGATGCTCCCTTGGGTTTGTAACAGTTCCACTAGGTAAGGCACCTTGTGGTTGAGCATTGGCGAGTTGTTGTGCTATCTGACTCATCTGAACCTCAAGATTTTTGATGGATGCACCCGTGTTTCGAAAATTACTCCTTGTTTCTTCTTGAAACTGAGAGCTTTGGGCTGCCATTTTTTCGATGGCAATCTCCCAATCTGCTTTTCTGGGGGCCTGTTGTTGAGGTTGTTGATAATGTTGTTGAGGAGTTCTATATTGTTGCTGCGACTGCTGACCTTGATATGGAATAACCTCTTGTTTAGGAGCATTCCCTGGTTGATCCTTCCATGAAAAATTTGGATGATTTTTCCACCCTGGATTGTAGGTATTTGAGTAGGGGTTGTTTTGCTTCAAGAACTTTATTTCCTCCACTTGCTGAGCTGTAGCAACACACTGAACAGTAAAATGAGGTCCTCCACATATTTCACACCCCACCGGTTGACTTGCTTGAGCCGGTTTAATTTGTGCTACTGTTTGTTTTTCAAGACCCATCTGTTTTAATCTCCGCTCAACTTCTGCAGCTACCTGATCTTCTATTTTCACAACTTGCGCTGACAATTTCATATCCACTAATCCTTCAGGTTGGCTAACACTCCTGTCATATAACTCCAAGTGTTCATTGGCCGCAATAGCTTCTATGATTTTTTTAACACCAGTGGCTGTTGAAAAGTTAGATGAGCCACCAGCAGCTGTGTCAATCAATTGCTTAGTCTTCATTTTAAGACCATTCAGAAAATTCTGCATTTGTTCAGTGACATCCATGTTGTGAGTTGGGCATGCCACCAACAACCTCTTGAATCTCTTATAAGCATCTCCAAGTGATTCTCCTTCCTTCTGTTTAAAATTAACAATATCATACCTCTTACGGATATAAACAGCAGCGGGAAAATACTCATTCAGAAAGGTTGACTCCATTTGTTGCCATGTGGTAATACTCCCAGCAGGTAATGAGTAGAACCACTCTTCAGCGTCATCCGCTAACGTGAATGGAAACATAACCAACTTCTTGGCTTCTTCAGAGTGTCCTTCTATCTTCAGAGATGTTGTCATAGTAAGAAACCTTTGTAAATGCTTATTAGCATCTTCATTTATTCTTCCTGAAAATGGTTTCTTCTCCAGCTGTCGAATTGTTGCTGGGTGTAGCTGAAAATGAGCAACATTGACCGGTTGATTTACTATTGTCAACCGTCCAGTTGGAGTATTTGTTCCTCCATAATCACCCAGAAGTCTCTCCACTGGAGGTGGATCTGCAGCCATGGTTTCAGACTCGGTGTCTGAATGTTCAGAATGAACCAAAATTACTTCCTCTTCTTCAGATTCAGAATCTGTCAGTGTTGCTTTTGATATTTCTGGTCGTTCTTGCCTGGCTTCACGGAGTCGGGTATGCAATGATCTTTCTGGTTCTGCGTCAAAAAAAAGTTCAGCTGAGGTCTTACCTCGCATCCACAGATTAGACAATTATTAGTAGCAATAAATCAAAATATAAAAAGAAAAATTTTGGTTGCAGAGCAACAAAAATTCAATTGAATTATTATTTAACTTATATTTGGCAGTCCCCGGCAACGGCGCCAAAAACTTGATCGGAAAAATAGCAAGTGTACTATTCTTACGAAGTAGTAATAAAAGGTTGAAAACCAAGTATCGATCACGAGGACTGCGTTGGAATATGAGTTATATAATTATTCAATTAAACAAAAAGGCAACTGGTGTTTTTGATTGATTTATAAGTTCTAAATTTAAAATAACAATAGCGGAAAATAAATAAGAGCTTTTTCACTAATATGAGTAAATGCCAAGGCAAGGTGTGTAATTTGCTCTGTAATAACTCTGAATCCTTATTTGAGATCTTTTCAACAAGTTCATGGTATTCAATTACTACATCTTTAGAGTGTTTGCCCCTAAATCCTTATTGGGCAAACCTTTGGTTTTTCATCTACAAACCTAAGTCCTTAGAGAGAACAGATAAAACCAAGCTTGTTTTCTATCAAGAATTCGTAGTGACCATAGGGTATCCCTAGTCCTAGGTGATATCTACTATGGTTCAATTTAATACAAACCTTAACAATCGCGAGCCAGCAATTTGTTAATCACAGAACAATCTTTATTGGTCCGATAAAGAAGGCATTAAGAACAGTATAAAATTGAACTGAATAACATAAACATGAAGTTGATCAAATCAGAATATCAAAAGTCATTACAAACCAAATCAGGGACACCCCCCTAGCATTGGGGGGTTTAGCTACTCATATTGTTCAAAAGAAATTCAAAAATATCAAAGTTAAACATTACAGATAATTGGGGAATTTGTGATCTTCAATTGCTCTTGCTCATGAATGATCTCTCTTCTCCAATAATCTCATACGTTGCTCTGCTTCAGATTCAATTTCTTTGGTTGTGTCAAAAGATACCCCTTCTCTTCTCAATTCCTCACTATATATTGCAAACCCTTCTTTTTAAATCATAAAGTCCAAAACGCCCTTCTGGATCACTTTTTGAGTGAAAATCATAAAAACATGAAAATCTGCGTAACCACCCAACACGGGTCGTGTTAGGCAACACGGGTGCCCGTGTTGGTCCTCTGGATCCATCAAAGAAACACTTTGCGCTCAGTAACAGCAACACGGGTCGTGTTAGGCAACACGGGTGCCCGTGTTGCATCACTGCTTTTCTCCATTTCTTCTTTCTTGACTGTTCAGCAACACGGGTCGTGTTCCTCAACACGGGCGCCCGTGTTGCACTGCTGATCTTCTCTTTTCTTCTTTCTTTTGCTCTTTACGTCTGACATTTCTTGCACAGGTTCGCGTAAAGAATTTCCTAGATCTGAAGTACCATTGAACAACCAAACCAACGCATAAAATGGGAAAATAAACTCGAAAACTAACAAAAGGATAAAACTTGCAAAAACAAACAAACTTGCTTAAACCGATTAAAAAGACTATACTATGACATTAAACAATGCAGAATACCTGGATTATCATCAGGAAAGTGGCAAAGACATAGTGAGAATCGTGACCGATCAATAACCTACCCCCCGAACTCAAAATCTTTCAAAGGTCTTTCCTGTTCTTTTTGCCTTTCCAATTGGATAAAATAAAAGTCGGTGGCGACTCTTGCTATCCGCACATTTCGAATAAAGTCAGTTCACCGTATTACCGAACTGGCGACTCTGCTGGGGAGTCTTTAAAGAGGGGTTTACCTTAGGTCTTAGATCACTATTTTGTTTGTTTTGATTGCTTTACTTTTCATGGTTGCTTGGGAAATAAATGAAGGACGAATCCTATACCCGGATTCAAGTACACTTAAGATAGGAGTGGCATAGTCATGGCGACCTCTTTCACATATGTGGGAGATGAGTCAATGTGAAGTTCACACTTGAGTTAGGACTCCATAGCATATGCACACCTTTCTCAAATGAGGGAGGTCTATGTATGTGTCTATGGGTGCGCCGGAGCTCAAGGACCTTTAGTTACCCTTAACCCATCCTGGCCTTTAGGAACATAGTGGGGGGACTACTCTTGACAAATGTTAAGAACTAGTCGCTACCCGATGCTACAATTCAGATAGGTTCTTTCTCAAAGTATCATTGCATGGTGCGAATGCATCATGTCCGAGGGTGCTCTAGAAGGGCTGACAATTCTGGATAACTTGTAGAACCCGTTGATGAAATCTCCTTATCCATAGAAATACCCTTGGGAAGGACACCTGATCAGACTCCATGCAAGCCTTAAGCAAAAAATTGTGTGACTTGTGTGACTTGTTTGTGTTTGCTACTAACCTTCGTTTCCTTGCAGGATTTGCTTGTAGGACACTTCTTCCTTATTACCTTATGCTTTACCCTTATATTTCTTTGCAGGTTTTTTTTGTAGGACATACTTGTCCTTACCACCTTTATGCTTTACTTAATACATTACATCCGCATGACATCATGACATCATAGCATAACATGATTTAACTAACCCTTTCAAGGATCTTAGGGATTTAAGGCGCACAATTTCAGGTGCCCTTATCAAAGGACTAAATTCTCATCAAGGGGCAAGAGGATTTATTTTCTTCTGGCCATATGTCTTCCCATTCAGAGACTCGGTACCTATCAAGGGGCAAGAGGATTTATTTTCCTCTAGCCATATACTTTCAAAATCAGAGGTATCCCGAATCAGAGGCGATGACCCACTCGATATGGTGAGCTTGGTTCTCAAAGAAAGACGTTCAAAGACAAAGTTTAGATTTCTTCAGACAAAGACATGACCAAATCATTTTCTAAATGTTGCTAACTTAATTCCTAAAGATCCTTGAAAACATTGCATTTGCATTCATAACATCGCATAACAAGTTTCCATAGCAGGTTTCTCATCCTCTCTTGTTGTTTACTTCGGCATAAATGGATTTCGAGCAATCAGTCAAACACCTCCAGGCTCGGAATACCCGATCCCATAATTTGATTCTGAACTCACCCAAGGGGCAAGAAGAATTGAAGGCACTCCTATTCTTGGGGTACAATTACAATGCGAGATGCGCTTATTATTCAAACAATCCTGGTCATGGTGTAAAGGATGGTAGACCGCTGAAGCGTGCGATTAAAGATTTAATCATGACACTCAAATCAGAAAAGACCACGATAATGGAATCATGACAACTGAGTCACGACAACTGAGTACGATAATGGAATCACGACAACTAAGTCACGATAATGGAATCACGACAACTGAGTCACGATAATGGAATCATGACAACTGAGTCACGACAACAAAGTCACGACAACTGAGTCACGATAATGGAATCACGACAACTGAGTCACGATAATGGAATCACGACAACTGAGTCACGATAATGGAATCATGACAACTGAGTCACGACAACAAAGTCACGACAACTGAGTCACGATAATGGAATCACGACAACTGAGTCACGATAATGGAATCGTGACAACTGAGTCACGATAATGGAATCACGATAAAAAAGTCACGACAACTGAGTCACGATAATGGAATCACGACAACTGAGTCACAACAATCAATTCACTCATATGATCCAGACGCTCAGGGCAATCGAGCCAACGAATTCTAACACTTACTATAAACCCAATGCGAGGTACGCGTACCATTCCAACAATCTTGGACATTACACAAACAATTGTTGGACATTAAAGAATAAGTTCAAGATCTGATCAATGACGGAGAAATCAAATCCAACCCTCCTGAAACCCCTGTGGTGATCACCGCTCCTATGCCTAGTCATGACAAGATTGATTGACGTCTCGACGGACGAACTTTTGGATCATTAGATCTACTTTCATTTGCAAGTTCTTTCCTGTTTGTTTAAACATTCGACTCATGATATACATTATCTGTTTTAATAATCATCATCAGTGCATTGCATATGTTTGTCTTGAATCAATTGTTTCGCTATCACTCATTTAAACTGCATCTTTACTTTGCATATGTTTTATGATACTCAACTCCTGCTAAAGTTGTATACCTTTTAAGGGAGGATGACGAAAACGATACCGCAACTTCATACAGTGTGCTTTTGAACAGACTATGCTGACGATGTACAGGCATTGTTTCAATTCCTAAACAGTGGAGATATAAGGATGATAATCCCTCGTCAACCCCTTTGAGCCTAAGAAGTAGAAGTTTCTTTCTTGTACTAATTAAAACCCTTGATCATAACCTGGGGCAGGGTAGTTCTCAGTTAATTTGGCTGTGCATCCTATTTTAAGAGAATCATTCAGTACACCTTTCAACAAAGGTTTCAATCACAAGCGTTCATCCGCACACATCAAAGAAGTGTTGGAGATGTCAATCAAAAGCCAATGATGGTTCATCAATCATTAAGCAAGGCAGTCAATATCTTTCAAAAAAAAATTAAAAAATATATGTACAAAGAAAAGCCTGCTAAGTCAAAAATAAAAAAGATGACTTAGGCAAAAATCATGGCATCCCGCGGACTGTAAGCTCAAAATAGACAGTTCAGGCAAAAGTTAGGGATATCAAAAAGATGAAAGAAGAGAAGTCAATAAATTTCTGAACAACAAAATGTTGCGACTACCAAAAGGAAGAAGTGACTGCCATATCACAAGTTCTCTTTGCTTGTGAACCATCATCATTATCAAAGGTGAAAATCCAAAAGTCTTTTGGAACCCGAATGCATAAGTTGAATTAACTGAGTTTAGGACTGAAGATCATCATGAAGAGGGTGGGTACAATCAAATTTTGAGCCTTTATCCTTTGTTTTTTAAACCGTGAACCAAGCCACGTTATAACCCTTGAAAGTCCTAATTGAAGCATGGTTAGTTCGAAAGCATACTGGCACCAAAAGGGTATCCCGACTCCTTAAGGTTTACTACAAATGTTAAGTTGATATCCTGTTTTTACAAACATCACATTGTTACAAATAGTGTTTTACAAGTATCACGCTTTTACATCTCTTGTTTTAATGTTTTTCAAAAACTCAAGACAAACGTATGCATTGCATCTCATGAATTCATTATTAAACAAATTCTGCTACATAATTTCAAATGTTAACAACAGAAAGAATTTGCACAGGGTACAACTAATGACTGAAAGTTATCCCAACAAACAATATTACTCCAAGAAGCAATGTCTCCTACGTATACAAAGGGCATGGCACGTTTTTCCCAATCAATCTAGGGCAATCAAGTCAAGATTCCAAGAATCTCTCAAAAAGCCAAACAGTCAGGGGCATCATCCTAAGTGTACGATTACTAGGGGCATGTCACTTACAATATACACTTCATAAAGACCTCGCGAGGTGAATCTCTTCAAGTTCCTACTAGCTGGGGGCAAAGTACACAAGGCATGTTCAACGCTTCGATCAATATTTATTGGTGTTTTCCAATCAATACGAATCCAGGAATGGTAGTTACTATAATACTGGGGGCAATGTTCAGGGAATCCATGCCTTCCTGACTTCACAAGATCATATCCTCACAGAGTAACCCTCAAGAAGATATCTTCAAACATACTCGTCCTACAAAGACATATCTCCCCAACAGAGTTTACTTCTTCGACACTGCCGGTTCCCCGACACTTTCCTCTTCTTCAAAACAGGGTTATTCATCTCTCGTATCCCCAATCAGGGTACATCAAGATCAACCATTCAAATGGTTCTCATCCCCAAACAGAAATCATAAATCCCCAGCTGAACATCTTCAAGACAAGATCAGATAACAAAATCACAACAATACAGAGATTTATTTTCTCAAAAACACTCCTGACAGCATCAGTCATACATCATATTCATACATTGCATACATTACTATATAATACATGCATCATGACGTTGCATATTTCTAACGTTGTTTTTCAGGTTCCGCCTCGACAAGCATTCTCTATCAGACATGGTCTAATGTATGACCTATTCTGGCATCCTTCAGCAGATATGGTCTAATGTATGACTCGTTCTGCCATTATCCTTCAGATATGGTTTAATGAATAACTCGTTCTGACATCCTTCATCAGATATGGTCTAATGTATGACTCGTTCTGGTATTCTCCTTCAGATATGGTTTAATGAATAACTCGTTCTGATGTCCTACTTCCAGATATGGTCTAGTGTACGACTCGTTCTGGTATCCTTCCTCAGATATGGTCTAATGTATGACTCGTTCTAACACCCTCCAACAGATATGATCTAATATTCTCCCTTAGATATGGTTTAATGCATGACTCATTTTGACGTCCTCTATCATATATGGACTAATGTATGACCCGTTATGGTATTCTATTTATAAGATCTAATTCAGTTACTACAGACGGTGCTGACACGATCAAAGCTCTATCATCACAAGCGAGGTAGACGTAATCAACTGTCAAAGTCTAAATTCTGTACTACGAACAGAAATGACACGATTAACATTCAACAACACTTCTCAACATACTGAGCTCCTTCAACCTAACGCACGGTTTTCCAGACATCTACCGATGCAAATTGGATTAGTCTAATGCACGACTCATCCTTTAACCTAACACACGGTTTTCCAGACATCTACCGATGCAATTTGGATTCAGTCTAACGCACGACTCATCCTTCGACCTAACGCACGGTCTTCCAGACATCTACGGATGCAAATTGGATCTGATCTGACGTACAACACATCCTTCAGCCTAACGCACGGCCTTCCAGACATCTGCTGATGCAAACTAGACCCAGACTTACGTATGACTCAACCTAAAGAATTGGTCTAACGTACGACGTATTTCTGACTCTCAAGTCTATCAAGCTGGATGGCACCTTTAAGCCCATCTCAATCATACATCTTTTCCAAACACCTGGATGGCATCTTTAAGCCCATCTCCGACAAAGGACCCTACTTCAGCTAGGGCAAATTCCTGGGTATTCTAGTGTTCAATCCTCTTCTACCTTCAGATTCCGACAGGCACACAGGCCAATCTACATCTTTAGGTTTAAGAAGATTGAACAGGGGCAGCTGTCATACCCCAAAATTTTCCCATCTCATTTCCCTATTCAAGCATATACTAAAATTCATGACTCAAAGGCACACTCTCCTAAACAATGAACTCCTAAACTAGGGTTTTGCTTTCTCTGAAGAAAATAAATGAATTAAAGGCTCAAATACATCCCATATAGCTTATGATGTTCCAAACTACCTCCATGACAAAAGTCAGACTCTAATTCAAAAGGTTGGTCACTCAATTGCTAACAAAGTGAACAAGCGACCGATTTGACCTAAAAGTCAACTGTGGTCAAAGTACAGTCAAAACTCCTGATTTTTTATCAACATCCTCATTTTGAAGTATCATTCACCATTTGATCAAGGATTGATCATGGTTCATCAAGAAAAGATCAGAAATCAACAAATTCAAAAGTTTCTAAATTAGGGTTTTCATAGGAGAAAGTCAACTGAACTTTGACCAGCCATAACTTCCACATGGAACATCATAAATTTCCCATCCAAAGCTCATTTTGAAGGAAATTGAATTATATACAACTTTGCCTCTCACATGCCAAGTCTAAGAATGCTTCATTTTAGAGATATGGATCAAAAGGTTACAAGTCATTTTTGGAAGTCAACAAAAATACCTTTTGGGTCAAAGCTCATAACTTGAACATGGTAAACTCAATTGAGATGAAACCAAAAGGAGGATTTAGAGGAAATTTTAAGCTTTCCAAAATGATCGATAACACCTTCATAGGGTTAAAATTGAGGGAGATACGCATTGCTAAACGTGGCCAAAATTTGAGAAATGCATGAAGACTCAAATGAGCAAATTAGACTCTTTTAAGTTATTAGCTCAAGTTTTGATACGCCAACATGGTAGTGAGCCTATTAGAAGCACAAAAATTCATACTTTCATTTTTATCATTTTTATCTTTATTTTATTGGATTTTTATTCATTAAAAATTCAATTTAATTTAAGTAAATGAGAAAAATATTAAAGATTTGTTTTAGGGTTGAGTTCCAATCATATAAAAGCCTAAAAATAAGCCTTAAAGTAAAAGGAATTCGTTGGTCCATGGTGCAAAGAGATTTGTGGCAAAAAATAGAAAGTGTTATATATTTTCAATAAAAAATCAATCTTTCAAAACCATAAGATCCAAGCCCACAAAACTTGACCTAATCTACTCCAATATATGTATGTAACATGGGCAGCCTGAGAGGACAAGGATTCCGGCCCTAGAGAACACAAAAAACAGCTGCAAAAGAATTCAAAAGAAAAGAGGCATCGGTTTCACGCTAGGAGAGGAGGTCAAGATTTTCTGACGATCAATAAGGAATCCTGGGACTCTCCTGATGATTCTCCAACCGTCCTTAAGCGCTGCAGCATCGTGAATCATCATCACTCATAGCACGGTTTGTTTAAAACTTATCAAGTTTCGATTGTACTAATTCCTGCATAATTAACGTGTTTCGAATATATATGTATGATCATGAAGGTGTTTAAAGCATGTTTGGATCCTTGTTATGAAGTTTTGACGTGTAGATATATAATTGCCATAGTTAGGGCATAGGATTCATGATTCTTCGTTTTCATACTTAGGGTGTTTATTTTTGGGAACTAACAATGCCATTGAATTCATAGCACCTTAATTAGGTGATCTGGGCAGTCTTGGGTTGTGTTTGAATGGAAATTCGCAGGTTTTAGGATACAACCATGGAAGGAGAAGAATTGGGAGAGAAATCCGCAGGAAAAAGCGTAGCTATTTCCGCAGTAGATTCCGTAGGAAACAAGGAGAACGATGATGAATAGGAGCGTGGAAGGTTTGACCGCACATTACCTCATCCTCATTGGCCAATCGTAATGCCGTTTCTCTTTCTATTCACGCGTGGCACGTTCAACAAACACTATTGGCCAGTCAATTTTCCAAATGCCCTCTCTCTCAATTTCATTGGCCAGCGCGCATACAGGGGGGCCCATCTGACTTTTCTTTTTTGACTTGTTCCATTATATTTGTTATTTTATATTTATTGCTATAACGCTATTGCATTGACAAGAAGCATTGGGCAGTACAACTGGAAAAGAAAGCAAGTGATTGACTGCAAGAGAGTGGGTTCGAGTCCCAGTGATGACACATTTTTTTCTAATGTTTTATCTGCAGATTTAGTACGCCCCACACACACAGGTTCACGATGCACCTTCATATGCTGGCCATTGGATTCCCACACATGCAGATCCAACGCGTGGAGATACGCTGACACACCATGGACCCTCGAGGACCAGCAGCACTAGATCGCACGCCCAGGTTCATCTTATTTTATTTATTTTCTTTTGTTTGTTTTTTATTATTTTTTATTACTTTTTGTTAAAAAAACAAATATATAATGTTTTCTTTTAAATAAAAACTTAGGTTTACATTAATAAACTAATTTTTTTTATTTAATCAAATTGTATTTTTAAGCTATTTTAATTGTTAGGTTTATAATATTTAACTTTGATTTTTATTTGTGTTAAAATTAATTATCATCCTAGTTTTAGGTTTTCTTTTAACCTTAAGATTTAAGATTTATCACCATGAATACCTTTTGTGATTAAACTTTGAATTTCTTCAAGCCACGATTCTCTTCTCATCTCAAAACTCTTGAATGTCGCATGATTTGTTTAAATTCCGTCTTTTATTTAATTTCGCTATTGTTTAATTATTTATTTAAATTATTTAATTTCCGTCTTTTAAATTCTAGAAGGTGTATAGGTTGCACATTTTTGGATGTAATAGTAATTAGGATTTAATTTCTGTTTTCCGCATCCCCCGGTTTTTATTATGTTGCCCCCAATCCCGAAGCCATGTAATAGCTTAGGATTTAATTTCCGCACTTTTATTTTCTTGTAAATATATTAACTGCGTGGTTAGTAAATTAGGGAGTGACAAGACTAATTAATTGAACGATAGCTCACCTAAATCAAGATAACATAACTGAATTCAAACCACGTGATTGCTACACACACCCACCTTTAGGGTGCCCCTCTTGTTGCCTGCTGCCTTCGATTCCGATCAAATAGTCAAGTCCCTTCGAGCGTAGGGATACCTTAGCTTGCTGCCTATGAATTAAAATCATCATAGTCCCTCGGAATAAAAGATCATAGTCCCTTCGAGTTGCCTACGAACAAAATGATCCTGTCCCTCGATCTTGTCCCTCGATTAAATGGTGATAGTCCTTTCAGATGCTAAGGTATCCTTATTGTTGCCTAAATGACTACTATATCCTTCCCTTAGACTACCTGCCCTCTTTATGGTAGGGACAGTCTTGTGGCGAACGATTATTTTCGATGACCCACACATCCAATTGAAAGACTTCCTGCCCTCTCATGGCATGGATAGATCCTTTCGCCCGAAAGAGTTAAAGAACAAGAAAGACAACTTAGGGTAGGTAGTTCTTAATTGCTTGCTCACAATCAGTTCAAAAATCAAATGCTTTTCACACCTTCTATTTCAAAACAATTTCAAATCAAGGCTACGCTTATTTATAAGCTAAAGTCCTTTAAACGAAATCTTTTACTATTCACACACGACACTTCAAACTTTTCAAACATTCAAACAAGTGAGCTAAGCAATTAAGAGCCCATGGATAACCATGGATGCAAAGGGTGCCTTACACCTTCCCTTTGTATAACCTACCCCCCGAACTCAAAATCTTTCAAAGGTCTTTCGTGTTCTTTTTGCCTTTCCAATTGGATAAAATAAAGGTCGGTGGCGACTCTTGCTATCCGCACATTTCGAATAAAGTTAGTTCACCGTATTACAACCTGTATTCTAAAAAAGGTAAGGTTAATCTTTATGCAATGTCATGATGCATGTGTTATGTAATGAGTCCCTCAAAATAAATGAGAAACTTTGTATGTTATGCATGCGTTCATTATGAGGTAATGTATGCGATGTATGAATATATTTATGACATGTGATATGTGAATATGATTTATGTTGTCTCGACTGAGAAGATAAATCTTTATATCCTTGTGATTTTATGGTCTGATCTTGTCTTGAAGATGCTCAGTTGGGGATTTATGATTTCTGCTTAGGGGATGATCAGTAACCTAATGTACCCTGATTGGGAATAAAAGATATTAGTTAACCATGTTGGAGAAGAGAAAGGTGTCGGGGAACCGGCAATGTTGAAGAGGTAAACTCTGTTGAGGAGCTATGTCTTTTGTTGGACGAGTATGTTTGAAGATATCTTTTTGAGGATTACTCTGTGGGGATATGATCCTGTGAAATCGAAGTTGTGGGAAGGCATGGAGGTCATGAATGTTGCCCCTAGAATTATAGCACCTGCCATTCCTGTACTCGTATTGATTGGAAAACACCAATGAATATTGATCGGAGCATTGATCATGCCTTGTATAACTTTGCCCCAGCTAGTAGGAACTTGAAGAGATTCACCTTGCGAGGACTTTATGAAGTGTGTACTGTAGGCGACATGCCCCTAGTAATCGTAAACTTAGGATGATGCCCCTGACTGTTTGGCTTTTGAGAGATTCTTGGAATCTTGACTTGATTGCCCCAGATTGATTGGGAAAAGCGTGCCATGCCCCTTGTATACGTAGGAGACATTGCTTCTTGGAGTAATCTTGTTTGTCGGGATAACTTTCGGTCATTATTTGTACCATGTGCAAATCTTCCTGATGCTAACATTTGAAATTATGTAGTAGAATTTGTTTAATAATGAAGTCATGAGATGCAATGCATACGTTTGCCTTGAACTTTTGAAAAACATTAAAACAAAAGATGTAAAAGCGTGATATTTGTAAAACGTGATTTTTGTAAAAATGTGATGTTTGTAAAAACGAAATATCAACTCAGCATTTTAGTAAACCTTAAGGAGTCGGGATACCTTTTTGGTGACAGTATGCTTTTCGAACTAACCATGCTTCAATTAGGACTTTCAAGGGTTGTAACATGACTTGGTTCACGGTTTAAGAAACAAAGGATAAAGGCTCAAAGTTTATTTGTACCCACCCCTCTTCGTGATGATCTTCAGTCCTAAGCTCAGTTGATTCAACTTATGCATTCAGGTTCCAAGAGACTTTTGGATTTGCACCTTTGATAATGATGATGGTTCACAAGCAAAGAGAACTTTTGAGATGTCAGTCACTTCTTCCTTTTGGTAGTCACAACATTATGTTGTTCAGGAATTTATTGACTTTTTTTTTCTTCTTCATCCTTTTGATATCCCTAACTTTTTCCTGAACTGTCTATTTTGAGCTTACAGTCAGCGGGATGCCTTGATTTTTGCCTAAGTCATCTTTTTGATTTTTGACTTAGCAGGCTTTTCCTTGTATACATGTTTTTTCATTTTTTTTCTTTTTGAAAGATATTGACTTCCTTGTTTAATGATTGATGAACCATCATTGGCTTTTGATTGACATCTCCACCACTTCTTTGATGTGTGCGGATGAACGCCTGTGATTGAAACCTTTGTTGAAAGGTGTACTAAATGATTCTCTTAAAACAGAATGCACAGCCAAATTAAACTAAGAACTACCCTGCCCCAGGTTATGATCAAGGGTTTTAATTAGTACAAGAAAGAAACTTCTACTCCTTAGGCTCAAAGGGGTTGACGAGGGATTAACACCCTTATATCTCCACTGTTTAGGAATTGAAATAATGCCTGTACATCGTTAGCATAGTCCGTTCAAAAGCATTACTGTAAGAGGTTGCGGTATCGTCTTCGTCATCCTCCCTCAAAAGGCATACAGCTTTAGCAGGAGTCGAGTATCACAAAACATATGCAAAGTAAAGACATAATTTAAGATGAGTGATAGCGAAATAATTTATTCAAGACAAACATATGCAATGCACTGATGATGATTATTAAAATAGATAATGTCTATCATGAGTCGAATGTTTAAACAAACAGAAGAGAAATTGCAAATGAAAGTAGAACTAATGATCAAAAGTTCATCCCTTTAGACATCAATCAGTCTTGTCATGATTAGGCATGGGAATGGTGATCACTACAGGAGTCTCTGGAGCGTCGAACTCGATTTCGCCACCATCTATCATGTCTTGGATCTTATTTTTCAATGCCCAACAATTATCAGCAGTGTGTCCAGGGCTATTAGAGTGATACACACATTTAGCATTAGGATCATACTTTGGAGAAGTGGTGGTGACATTCTTTGGAGGATCTCTTATGGTGATCAGATTGGCCTTCAATAGATGTTGCAAGGCTTGAGATAAAGTCATGTTGATCTTGGTGAATTGCCTTCTAGGTGTGTCTGGCCTACGATGATACCCTTGTCTAGGAGCTTGTTGAGATGTTGGAGTAGAGATGAGGACGGCGCCAACAGACTGATTCTGATCATTCTTACCATGGCCTTTCTAACTATGAACATCATTAGACTCATTTCTTCCGTGGTAGGGCTTCTTTACAGTACCAGAAGATGCACCCACTTGAATCTTCCCACTTCGAATACCATTCTCAACATGTTCTCTAGTCAGTATAAGATCAGTGAAACCAGACGAGGAACTACCCAACAAGTGACTATAGAACGGCCCACTTAGCATGCCCATCAACATGTCCACCAATTCTCTATCAGTCAAATAAGGTTGGACTCTTCCAGCTAGATCTCTCCACTTTTGCGCATATTCCTTGAAACTTTCCTTAGGTCCCATAGACATGCTTTGTAGTTGCATGCGAGTTGGTGCGAGATCGGAATTGTATTGATATTGTTGGTAAAAGGCAACAACCAAATCTTCCCAGGTACAGATGTTAGTACTTTCCAGTTGATAGTACCATTCGAGTTGAGTTCCAGATAAGCTCTCTTGGAAAAAGTGGATCCATAGCTTCTTATCAGCAGTGTGAGGCTGAATCTTCCTTACATAAGACCTCAAGTGCATCTTGGGACAGGAGACTCCATCATACTTAGCAAAGGCGGGAGTTTTAAATTTTGGAGGAATAACGACCCTAGGAATGAGTCCCAGCTCCTCAAAATCCATCCCAGGTACCTTCTGAATTTTCACGCTTCTCAGATGCTCTTCTAGTAGCCTATACTTCTCTTCAGCGTCATCCTCGTCCTGAGGATCCTCTTCTTCTTCCTCACCTTGACCATCAGAGCCCATATTACTTTCAGCGTCGCCATCATGCTCTTCTTCTTCCTCATTCTTAGGAATTTCAGCTTCTTCAACCTTCTTAGGACGACCTTTGAACCTTCTTCCCATGTTGATAACTCCTTTGGGTTTCTTAGCCTTAGTCTTCTTAGTCAGGAGAGCTTTCAATTCATCTTGCCCCTTGGACAAGTTCAGGATCAAGGCTTGAAATTCAGCGTTCTGAGCTTGGAGATTCTTGACAGATTGTTCGAGATCCATCTTTCTTACTGAAATAAACAGCGGAAAGATGAGGCATTTGTTTTTATGAAACTTGTAATGTGATGTTTATGAATGATATGTTTATGTGTATGCAATGATCTCAAGGAGTCAAAGGCTTTTTAACACATTTAAAAAAGAAAATAGAAACAAAACAAGTTAATTATTTTAAATAGAAACCAATGTATTTTATGTTTTTGAAGTTACATTAAGGAAATACTAAAGAAATAATAAATAAAATACAATAAAAAAAATCATTCTTCAAGTCGGCGCTTCCTCTTCAATCCTCTGATTTCTTCTTTATGGGCTTTGACCATCTCGTTCTTTTCTTGAACAAGTCTATCAATCTCTCGCTCCCATGACTTTATTTGATCAGGTGAGATAAAGTCTTCAATCTTCCACTTGCGGGAGAAATACTCAAGCATACTATCTCGTTCTTTAGCATTAGCCACTAATACTGCTTTTTCTGCCTCAACCTTTTGTAGACGCTTTTCAAGATTAGCCTTTTCTTGTCTTAAATGAGCAACTGTGGTACCAAGGTCTTCGTTCGGAGCGGGTACGTAAGGCTCCAATTCTACGTGAACCTCTGGAGGAGTGATCCTTGGAACAACAGGTGTGTCAGATGGATATGGTATGCCAAACTCGACGACTCGGTCATAAATCCATTTAAATTAAAGATATGAATCAGTATGGATCCTTGTTCCCAAATCTCTTGCACCTACCTTTTTTACTTCGTACCAAGCTTTAATGAAGCGATTCTTCTTTTCGGTTGTACCTGAACCATAGTCGAAACTTTCTGCACTAAGATATATGGAGCGAGGCTTATCTTTCAAAGCAAAACCAAACTGATGTCGAGCAAGTACAGGATTATAAGTAATTCCTCTTTGGGTGCCAAGAAGAGGCACATTAGGGAACTTTCCACAACGATCAAATAACTGAACTCCCTCGAACTCTTTTGGATACCAAATGATGTCGTCGTACGAAAGTTCCATAATTCTCTGAATCCAAGTCAAACCTTCTTCATTCTTTATTGCTGATCGGGGTAAGTGAGAAATAAACCACTTATGCAGAAGGGAAATGCATCCTAGAACGCAACCTCGTCTCTTTGTCACTCTTGAATTAATGGAATGCAATAGATCACCAAGTAGAGTAGGAACAGGATTCTTGCTAAGGAAAATTTTGATAGCAGTCCTATCAACAACTTTGTCGCAACGGTGAAACAGAACTTGTCCATATATCATTAGAGTTAGAATGCTTTCCAAGGCATCCATGCTTAGAGCTTCAGCAAAGATCTTGGCTTTCTCGTATAAGAAATCCACGGGTATTCCAGAATAGTCTCTTCTATTGATCCAAACATCGTTGATTTCTGATCTTGGTAGGTGTAAAGCAGCAGCAATGTCTTCCAACTTAGGCCCTACTTCCTCACCATTGTAAGGGATTTGATTAGGTATGGGGATGTCCATTATATGAGAAAATTCCTCCAATGTAGGTACCAGTTGGAAATCTCTATAAGTAAAACAACGGAGAAGAGGATCATAAAACTGCATCATGGAATTGAGAAGAGCTTCATCCACTTTGGTTCGCATTAAACTTATCAGTTTGTTGAGAGGCTCGGTGAGAACGAGAGAACCAGTAATGTCATCACCCAAGAGTTTTAGTGCAGTAGGTACTTTCTTGAAGTTGAGAAAGAAAGGCTTTCGGATTAGAATTCCCATATTCAAATAACCTACAAAACAAATTATGGTTAAAAGACCTTTTTCTCCTTGAGATGGGTTAGTCATGTCATGAATGCATGTATGCATGATGCATCACAGAAAAACAAGTCCACACACATCACACAATTTTGGCTTAAGGCTTGCATGGAGTCTGATCAGGTGTCCTTCCCAAGGGTATTTCTATGGATAAGGAGATTTCAGCAACGGGTTCTACAAGTTATCCAGAATTGTCAGCCCTTCTAAAGCACCCTCGGACATGATACATTCGCACCATGCAATGATACTTTGAGAAAGGACCTATCTGAATTGTAGCATCGGGTAGTGACTAGTTCTTAACATTTGTCAAGAGTAGTCCCCCCCCCCCACTACGTTCCTAAAGGTCAGGATGGGTTAAGGGTAACTAAAGGTTCTTGAGCTTCGGCGCACCCGTAGACACATACATAGACCTCCCTCATTTGAGAAAGGTGTGCATATGCTATGGAGTCCTAACTCAAGCGTGAACTTCACATTGACTCATCTCCCACATATGTGAAAAAGGTCGCCATGACTATGTCACTCTTAATCTTAAGTGTTCTTGAATCCGGGAATATGATTCGTCCTTCATTTAATTCCCAAAACGCCCCTGAAAAATAAAACAAACAAAGTAAACAATAGAAAACATTTAAGTGAATCCTAAACTTTTAAGGTAACCCCACTTTTATTCGAAAATCCCCAACAAAGTCGCCAGTTCTGTAATACGGTGAACTGAATTTTATATCGAAAAATGTCGCGGTTAAGCATGAGTCGCCACCGACTTTTATTTTATCTAAATATTCAGAAAGGCTAAAAGAAACAGAAAAAATCTTTTAAAAGAAAACTGAGTTCGGGGGGTGATTTATGCAAAGGGAAGGTGTAAGGCACCCTTTGCATCCATGGTTATCCATGGGCTCTTAATTGCTTTGCTCGTTATTTGAAAAGAAATGTAGAAGAAGTGAATACGGACTTTAGCTCGTAAATGAGCGTAGCCATTTTGAAGGTTTATGAGAAAGAATATGAAAAAAAGTTTTAGCCAGAGCAAGGCAATTAGGAGCAATTACCTTAGTATTTGAAAAAGAACATTCTTTTAGCCTTTCAAGGCGAAAGGGTCTATCCATGCCCTAAGAGGGCAGGAAGCCTTTCATTTGGAGGTTGAAGGGTCGTCGCAATGTCGTTCGCCATAAGATTGTCCCATGCCATAGAGAGGCAGGTAGTCTAAGGGAAGTATCAGAATAGCCTTTCTTAGGCAACTAGAGGAGTCCTCAGCCTTTTCGTAGGAAACTTCCGAGGGTCGAGGTCATATTAGTGTATCGAAGGCAGCATCATTAGGGTCTTATGAACTTTGCATAATCGAGGCAGCACGGCTGAGGTATCCTCGTATTCGAGGGACAATGGTTATTCTGCAAAAATACAAGGCAACAAGGCAACAGGCAACAGGCAGCAAAGAGGTTACCCAAAAAGTGTGCGTGGGTGCAACAATCATGTGATTAAATTCAGTTATTTATCTTGTAAAATTAAGTGATTCTAATTTAATTCAGAGTTGCACTCCCTAAAATTACTAACCACATCAATTAATAAACGAATATAATTAAAGCAATACGGGGAAGGGAAAAAGAAACCAGCGGAGGAAAGGGGGAATGAAGCCAGCGGGTTTATAAATAATAATTAAAAGCGGAGGAATAAAGGAGATTAAAGTTTAGGGTTACCGACTATTCGAGCTTTGACGGTTGGCAAACCATGAAAAGGTGAGAAAAATAGCAAGCAAAAGTAGGTTGAGCGCATTATCAGTTCAGAGGCAGACATAACTAACCCTAATCAAAAATAAAAAGATAAAAGAAATTAAAATAAATAGATAAATACTTAGCTTTGAATTTGATCTAGTATGGTTCGTAGTCGGGGGTTGACCCTGAAAATATTTGGCAAAGGCAGAAAAAGAAAGAAGAAAGTGAATGTAGGCAAGATTTGATTTAAAGGCAAACCCTAATTAAAAGGAAACAAAGTAAATTTTAAAATAATAATTAAATTGAATACTTAGCTTTGGATTTGATCAGGCGCGTAACCGGAAGACATTTGAAAAGTCAACTCAGAAAAGGACACAGAAAAATAACATTTTTTAGTGTAGGGCAGTGTTCTTGTGAACCCTGATTCGGGCGTTAAATAAAATTAATATGATTTTATTAAACTAATTTTAAATAATAATAAAAAAATAAAATAAAAAATATAAATATAATAAGTTTATAAATAAAATAAACAGGATAAATAAATATAAATAAAATAAGATAAATGTGAGTAAATAAATAAATATTAGTGAATAAAATAAATATAATAATAATATAAATAATATAAATATAACAAGTATTAATAAATAAGTATTATTATTATTAAAAAAAGGATTTTAGAAAACTAGTTTTATTAGTAAAAGAGAAAAAACAAATAAAACAAATATACATATATATATATATATATATATATCGATGAAAAGAAATAAATAAAAGAATTATATAATTAAAAATATAAAAAATTGAAAACTTAACTAGGTGATCCATGTGGCAGCGCGCTGAGGGTCCATGGTGGCCACGCAGCCTCTGTGCGTTGGATCTGGGGAGAGAGAGATCTGGTGGTTGGATCAGCGAAGGAGTATGGCACGCGTGTGCGTCTTAATGCATTGGATTGGTCTGAGGTTTGAACCAAAAGCGCGCGCAGCCTCAGCCAATAGGGAGGTGACACGCCACCCTTCTTCAACCTCCGTCCGTCGTTTTAGGTGTTCATGCCTTTAGCGACGGTTGCTTCATCGTTGCCATAGCCCTACAAAATAGCGAATCCTACCAAAACGATACAAAAATTCTTCGCGACCCCATAACTAAGATCGTCCAGACCTTGCGAGATTGTTAGCACTAATGGTTAAGCCTAATTTTACCTGAAACAGAAAACCCCAATTGGGATTTTGAAACCCTAACAATGGCAGACCCCCCAATCGTACACATAATAGCAATTAAACATCCAGAATCGTCCATAACATTATAACAAACACAAATATATGAATGAAATTCGTTTATGATGCGTGAGAGAGTGTAATCGAGCAAACTTAAAGTGGCACAAACCAGAGCTTGCAGAAGATGATTCTGGAGGTATTGCCCTTGTGTGATGATTGGTATCGCTCCAGAAACTCCCAAGGAACGTATTGAGATCGATTAGAAACCTTGAATTGGCTTGCACTGCAGAATTGATGTTCAAGATTTTCTTGCTTTTTGAAACTCGGGTTAGGGTTCTTTGAGAGCAGAAATTCGTAACCCTTGTGCTATGGACTTGATCAGTATATATAGAGGAATGATTAGGTCAAGAGAAATTGATCAAATCTTTATTGAATCAAAGATTGAATGTGATGAAAATTTGATTGAAAATATGCCATGGATCCTTTCTAAAATTAGCCAATATGATCCAATATTATGCCAATCTATTTTCCACGAATTTGAATCAATATTTTGTGTTAATTGATGATTGGAATGAATTATGAATAAAATAAAATCAAATTTCTTCTAATTATATGATTTATTTGATTTTTAATCATTTTTAATATGAATAAAAATTCCTAATAAATCAGATAATTCAAGTAAATTCGTGACAATTGATTCTTAGGCTTTGGATAACTTCTGGATCAAGATTGAATCAAAATATCTTGGGCCCATTTGCAAAAATAATTCAATTCTTTCACATTTTTCCCTCCAAAATAGCCCAACTTTGACAAGGTCTATCTCTCTCAATTTTTGAGGTATGGAAATGTTCTAGGACTATTTAGAAACCTTAGAGAGTCCTATAACCAGTGTCTTTGGTCTAATATCAAAATAATTTTCCATACTCCTTGTGTGTCCTTTTGAAAAAAGTGACTTTTTGTTGACTTTTGAAAAGGACCTATAATGTTTTGGTCCATATCTTCCAACTGAAGCATTTTTAGACTTGGCATGTGAGAGAAAAAATTGTAGAGAATGCAATTTCCTTCAAAATGAGCTTTGGATGGAAAATTTCTGATGTTCCATGTAGGAGTTATGGCTGGTCAAAGTTCAGTTGACTTTTCCTACTCAAACCCTAATTTAGAAACTTTTTGATTTGTTGATTTTTGATCTTTACTTGATAAACCATGATCAATTCTTGATCAAATTGTGAATGATACTTCAATATGAGGATCTTGACAAAAAATCAGGAGTTTTGACTTTACTTTGACCACAGTTGACTTTTAGGTTAACCCAGTCGACTATTGACTTTCTGAACAATTGAGTGACCAATCCTTTAAGCTGAGACTTGATACTTGTTATAGAGGTAATATGAGGTATCTTGGGCCATATGGGATGCCTTGGATCCATTGATTCATTGATTTTCCTTTGAACAAACCAAACCCTAGTTTCTGATCTTTTGCTTAGGAGAGTGTCTTGGAGCTTTGTATCTTGATTTGAATTTGAATAGGAGAAATAGTGTGGAAAAATTTTGGGGTATGACAATGATCTTCTTATAGCTATACATATAACCTGTATATGAAAACTAGTGAACTTTTGCTAAGTTGTTGAATCAAACATCAAACATGGCTTAGTAGCAAAAGCATCTTATATCATGTTTGGGATTTGAGCATTAGATTAGGTATCATCTAAATCATTACTTTTCTCCCCCTTTGTCATGATCAAAAATACTTTTAGACAAAGAAAATAAAATTTCAATGAAAATAAAGGATAAAGATACAATTTTTTCAAAAACAAAAGAAAACTATTCTTAAGTTCTAATACAAAGGGGTATGGTCTAAACATCCTTCTTCTCCAACTTTGTCGTGAACTCCTTCAACAGTAAAGACATCTTCTTCAATGTAGTACCCTTAGCTGCAATCGTTTCATCCTACTTATCCAATTGTTGATGGATGTGATGATTTTCTTCCTGTTATTTTTCCGAAATAGCCTGCAGCCCAGTTGGTTGGTATTCAATCACCATAGCTTATTTACCCTTAGAGCCAGACGTTTGACCTTCAGTCAACACCATAGCAGAACTAGAAGGTTGATCACCAGCAAGAGATCTTTCAACACTAGAAACATCAGCAGTAACAGCTTCTAGCGACCTAGTAGTAACAATAACAACAGGTTGTTCATGCTTGGAAATAGGAACCTCTGGAGCAGGCAAACTTAAGGGAGGATTTGAGAAGATTTTTGTTGAAAAGTATATTTTCGGCAGATATTTTTTATATCGTATCCACAGAGATTGGGTGATATTACCGCCGTTCTATAGTTGTGATTGTTTTAAGTTGACAATTAAAAAGTGGTTTGGGTTGCTTTGGAATTGTTCTTGACTTTTTCACATATAAAGCAAAATAGTAAAAGGTAATTTTCTCAATTAAAAATGAAACTTTGCCAAGATTAGGTCTCACTATTCCAACTCATGTATCTTCTCAAACCAAGTATGTGAATGCTAATTTCATGAACATAATCTAGTATCCTCTCAATAATGCTTATGTCTAAGTCAAAATTGTGAAACTTGTTAAAACAATCCTTTGGCAATTTCTTAACTCAAAACATCATTTCAACAATCTTTTTCTTATCAATACAAAATAGAAAAATACTTCATAAACCTATGTCTAGGATTTATAAACCATTTGAATGAACCTTTAGAGCAATATTTATACTACCTATTTCTACAATAATATAAATCAAAGATAAGAGCGTTAACACAAAAGATTCATTCTACATTCATTCAAATAGATTCACATACAAGATTGTTCAATAGGAATACATAGAGTAGAGGAATAGCTACCTCTAATCTTAGCAAAGAAAAGTGTTTACTTCCTCATCACCATGGTTGCAAGCATACAAGAATGATGAAATTCGTTTTTGGCTTTTTTCCTCTTTTCTCTCTTTTGCTTTCTGCAGCATATAGAGTGTGTTTCTTCTCTCTCTCCAAAATCTAAGTTATATCAAAACCCCAATTTTGGTTTTCTAATAAAACAAAAACTAATGATTGAAGTTCCTTTTGCCTCCTTTCAGCACCAATAGAATAGGATAACCCAAAAAGTGTCTTTTTTTGTTTCTCACGTTTTTCCTTAAAAGTGTGTCTCCAAAGTCAGACTTGAGAAGCCCAAACACCCATCCTGGTCACGCTCAGTTCGCGGCGCCAACAGGCTGGACGCGGCGCCAACTGAGCTGAGTTGGACACCTCAATTGTTTCATCAGTTCGCGGCGCAACCAAATGTTCGATGTAACACCCCTCTAATACCCCGCGGCAATTAAACAATTATTTATCAGAGTAACATGTAAAGAGGTGCCACAATTCATAAATAAAAGAAAACACACGTTCGGCATATGTCATGCATTCACTGAAAACATCTGATTATAACTCATTAGATAAAAATCATGTTTACACAGCGGAATTGAATCATCAAGTCCACATTACATCATTAATGTATCAGACTTCAAATAAAATAAATCAATAGAGTTATAATCGAAACTCAAAACATCACGTTCCCAGTGTTACATCTATCAGAGCATGACACCGACACAACAACTAAACCGACTTATGAGCTAATCCTCACCAAGTCACGCCGCTACCCTCAATCTGAAAATGACAACAAGTAAGGGTGAGTCTCACCATAGTTAACCAATGTTATTGCATCATAAATAAAAATATATCATAGTTACATCATTCACCCAATTGTTTCATATTCAAACACATCATCATCACACATCCACAGACATCAAGTCATCACATAACATATATTAATCATGTTATAAAACAAATCATGCATACGTATGAAACTGACACTATGCATGTGGTACCAACATCATCAATGGGGAAACCCACCGACCGATCTATCATCATCCAGATACGGCCCTGCCAGCACAGATTCCACACAATGGGAATATTGCCCTTCACTGAATCCTCTCATCTTTAGGATACAGCCCTCATCAATGATTATGAATGCATGCAAACAATATATATAACATACTATCATCATCATCATACTATGAGTAGCATCATCTATACTCATTCATCATCATCATTCATCATCATCATCGTTAATAAGTATGTTCAATATATATATACAATTGCATCATTCAATAAAATCATATATCAATCAATCATACGATTTATCTCATTCTAATCATCATAAATCAAACACCATTCCAAATAGATTAGCATTTTAAAAGTTACTCATCATCGAACTCTTAAAATCACAGAACAGCAAAATCTGCAAGTCACGCTGGCCATACGCGTACCATACGCGTACCAACGGAGCCAATTTTCCACAAAACACAAGCCATACGCGTATCATACTGTGGACCTCCGTTTTTTATCCCGGGCCATACCTCTGTTCTGGAGAGATACGTGAACTGACTCTTTTTTATCGCTTAATGCTTTCGCATTTTTGAAAATTCACAGAGTCGCCACCGACCTTTTATTTTATCCAATTAAGGAAAGGTTTATAAAAGAAACAGAAAAAAGACCTTTAAGAAATTCTGGGTAAGGGGGTAGGTTATACAAAGGGAAGGTGTTAGCACCCTTTGTATCCATGGTTATCCATGGGCTCTTAAGTTTGCTTAGCTCACTTGTCTTTCGATTACTTTTCAATTGCTTTAGAATGCTCATATGTGGTTTCAAATACTTTTGTAAATTGAATTTTGTAATGATCCGTGTGTGGATGTATACAAAATGCTTGTTTATCTTTCGAAAGATGTTTTGAAAAGAACGTTAACTTTGTACTAATCCGTGTTTGGATGTATACAAAGTATTGTCTTTTTTGAAAGTTTTGTTTTGAAAAACAACAGTGTATGAGAATTTTGTTTGTTTTGATTTGAGCAAGCAAACTAGGAGGTCTACCTTGAGTTGTAAGGTCTTTATCCTATTTCCTTTAAAAATCGATCCTTTCACCGGATATAAACAAAAGGTTCGATTTTGTACTCGAAACAGTAGAATTTTGACTTTGATTTTGAAAAGAATGAGAAGGGATTACCTTAAAAGGTGCAAGTGTGATTGTGATTGGATTCAGATATTTTATCTTTGAAGTTAGTGATCTAACGGTTCAATTTTATCTTTGACATACACGCAGTTTATATTTGCTGGAAATTAAAATGCGGAAATGTAAAGTGCGGAAAGTAAATCTACGCTATTACATCGATTGTGCAGGAAATGTAAACAAGCCTATTTACATGAATTTGACATCCTATACATTTATCTAGGAATTTAAATTGCAAGAAATAAAAGGCATGTTTTTGGATTTTTTATGATTTATTTTAATTATCATTAATGCATGATTAATTAAATTAAAATGAAGAAAAAAAAGATGAAAATAGATTTAAACCTAGAAATTAAGTTTAAAATATGTACAAAATATTTGTTAATTAATTTTAAAACAAAACTAATTTTTTTGGAATTTTTGGAATTGATTTGAAATTGATTAAGTTAATTAATACATAATTATACAAATAATTATACAAATAACTAAAACTTAAAGAGAAAATTATTCAAAATATGTACAAAATTAGTTTATAATATATAAACAATATTTAACATTAAGAACAATTTTTTTTATGATTTTTTGATTGGTTAGAATAATTAAAAAGCAAATATATAAATATATACTAATTAATTATGCAAAATATTGAAATTTTGAAGAAAAATAAAATATTTTTATTTCAGAAAATAATATATTATTTTAGAAGTCTAAAAATATTTTTTGTGTATTTTTTGGATTTTTAAAACTATTTTTAATTAATTTTGCAAAGAAATTTAAAATAGAAATAGAAAATATAAAAGGATATGATCAGGTGTGGTGGATAAGTGTGGTCTATGATATGTACTGGCGTGTCAGGTGCGTTGGATGAGCTGGAAAGTGAATCTGAAGGCTCAGATATTGAGACACATGGTAGTCTTGCATTGACTGATCACATGGGATCATAAAGACTTTCAATGAGTCAGTCTGGTCCCACCATGTATGCGTGGACGAATAGAAACAAGGGAGAGAGCGCTGAAGATTGACCAGCCAACCAGGGATGCACGCGTGGAAGTCAACAGGTCTCAATCACTGTTCATCATCTTCTTCACAGATATGGCAACGGTTTTTTCAAGGCTTTGGCAACGCTTTTGGTTCCAGATTTCCTTCTTCATTAAACCTGCATAAACACGAAAATAAATGGTTGCAAACAACCCAGATAGCCTAATTAAGACCCTCTGAATTCATTAGTGGCATTAGTTTTTGCTAAAAGTCCATGGAAGATGTAACTCGAAGCTTCTCAAGTTTAAACACCCAACAATGGTGGAAGGTGTTAGAGGCGTGAAACCTTGCATGATCTACATTGAATCTACTCTAAATGATGTCAGGTACTTAAATCAAAGATTAGATTAAGTTGTTTCACGTGAAAATTTGGAAAACGAAAGTTATGAAGTTATGAGCATGAAGATTATGATACACGTGTTTAGAGTATTAAGGGACTTGTTTAGTGCACCAATCTTACTCTATATGACCTCAAAGGATGATTTGAATGATTGTTTTGTATTGATATTGATTGGAAATATGAAAATGAAAATTACAAAGTTTGGAAATTTTTGTGAGAATTATGATGTTTCTATGCTATGCTTGGGCTATGATTTCGTTCTCTTTGATTGTTGGAGTATGCTAGCCTATTTATAAGCCATGGAGTGCTTAAAAACTAAGCTAAGAAGCCTTAATTGTCTTTGTTGGAATCTTGACTTTTCAAGCTTAAAATTTAAGCCACCATTGCTTGATCTCCACACCTCTTGCCTTAGGCTTTCCTTGCTGCATAATTAAGTCACATGTGGAGGCTTTAGCTTAGAAAATAAGCTATGCTTTATCCTTCCCTTTTTTCCATTTTAATTTAATCTTAAATGATAAAATTAAATCAAAAAATGGAGAAAAATGTTATGGGCTTGGTCTTGGTCGTGGGAGGCCCATAATAACATGGAAATGATGTTTGAACCATGAAAACTTGGCCCCATTTGGAAAAAACACATTTTTGAGCAATGTTGGTTTTATGCATTTTCCAAAATTTAGCCAACTTCAACAAGGTGTAAATCCTTCAATTTTTGTCATATGAAGGAGATCTTAACCTTTTTGGAAACCTCAAAGAGTCCTCTAACCAATGTCTTTGGTCTCATGTAAAAATGATTTTTGATGCTCCTTGTGTGTCCTTTTGAAAAAAGTGTCTTTTTGTTGACTTTGAAAATGACCTGTAATGTCTTTGGTCATATTTTTCAAATGGTGAATGCAATGACCATGGGATCAATTGCATTTGAAAGATAATTGAATTTCCTTCGAAATGAGCTTTGGTTTGAATTTTTTGGATGAAGGATGAGAGAGTTATGATCAGTCAAAGTTGAGTTGACTTTTCAGGCAAAAACCCTAATTTTGAATCTTAGGGTTTTGTTGATTTTTGATCTTTCCTTGATGAATTATGATCATCCAATGATCAAATGATGAATCCTTTGACAAAATATGGACTTTGACAAAAAATTTCATTTTTGACTGTCTGTTGACTTTTTTGGTCAAACGGGTCGTCTGTTGACTGTTTGAGCTGCTGACGGTGCGTCTGAGTGAATTGAAGTTTGAAAATTTGTATGATGGTACTTTGAGATATATGGATGTGTATGAAATCCATTTGAGCTCTCAAAAACTTGTTTCTCCTGTAAAAACAAGAAAACCCTAGTCAGGGACTGTTTATGTAGGAGACAGTTAAGCGTACCTGATTTTTGTGCAGTGTTGAGTCTCTGCTAATCGCATGATATTCAGAAGACTTCTAGAACAAAAATCTTGGAATTTTGAATTGTGAAAGATTGATTTGATTGATGGTACAAAACACTGAGAATTGTACTGCCAGCAGTTTGGCTGTCGACTGACTGTTCAGGTATTGACGTAGCAGTTAGAGTGAAAAATCAACAGTCAAAGTTAATTTTCTTTTTTGTTGTTTTTGTTTTATGTGAAAAATGAAAGTTATTTACATGACTTGTTAAAAACACAGACATAATAAATAACTAATATTTACTGTATGCGGGCAAAATTACCGATAATAACCCTGAAAATCATTTAATGCACAGAAAAATGAATATTTGACTGGCAGAAAACACATAAAATATTATCTGAGTAATTAAGCAATATTATGACAAATAGTACAACATTTAATACTGACAGTACAAATATTACATACTATATTGAACAGTACGACGAATAAACGGTACATTTAAGAAATAAGAAATACGGCAAATTTTAAGAATGACGATTGATAACCCATGCTACAAATAGTAACATGTAGATGATTGGGAGCATAAGCATCCCAGGTCCACAGTGTTCCGGGCTATGTAGACAGAAGAAAGACATGATCACCGTAGCAATGGTGATGACCATAAGAAAACACGTTTCCCACCGCTTTGCCATTTTGTCGGGGAAGAAGAAAGGATGGATTATGAAGTAGAAATTTGAGAGATGAATTAGAATTTGATGTGAGATTTTTATGAAAAAATGAGAGGTATTTATATAATGGAAAGAAGGATAGAGACGTTGGGGAATGATGTGATTCCGTACAAAAGGAAAATTTAAGTGGAAATAAGATTTGAAAGAAAGTGTATGATAGTGTTGGGAAAAAGAGAGATGTAGAGAATAAAGTTAGGATTTGATTTTTGAAAAAGAGATTTGAAAAGATTTTTGAAAATAATGGAATATAGTACCAAAATTAGTGGGAAACAAAAGATAATAATAATCTACTTGTTACCAGTACAGTCTGAGTTTCCTGATTCTGCGCCTGCAAAAAGATTTAACTCTGTACCAATTGTGTCAGTACTATTTATCTGTAAATAAATAAATAGCATGTGTGAAGTAATAAACAGTATTTGGCGTTTGCGTAAGAATAAATTCAACTGCAAGCCAAATTACTGTATAAGAAAAATTCTAAAAACTAAGTATTTCATATGTCAGGATATTTGTTGAAATAAAAATCCATGATTATATGAGACTCTTAATTTTCAGATTGGAGTTTTCTTGAAAAAAGATGCGGGCAAATTTTGGGGTATAACAGTTGCCCCTATTCAATCTTCTTAAACCTGAAGAGATTGTCTGAAATCTGAAGGTAGAAGATGATTGAATATTTAGATGCCCTGAAAATTTGCACTTACCTTGATCAGAAGAGATGTTGGAAGTTGCATTTGAATGTCGTCTTCGAAATGTTGTTGGCAGATTGGAACATTACCTGAGATGGGCTTTTAGATGCCACCTGGTAAATGAGTTGAGGGTTTGTTCATTAGAATGAATCCATTGATTATATCTTGATGAAGGATTTGAAAGTCTTTGTGTTGACTGTTTCGGAACCGTCCAAGGTTACGGCTTTAAGTCTTGGAGGATGATTGCTACGGAACTTGCCCAAAGTTTTTTCTGCTTTAGATTTTGAAAGTTGATCATTGTGGAACCGTTTGAGGTATCAGCTTTAGATCTTTGATGTTAGATCATTCTTGAACCGTCTGAGGTATCGACTTTAGATCTTCAATGTTAGATCGTTCTGGAACCGTCTGAGGTATCGCTTTAGATCTGCAACGTTAGATCGTTCTGGAACCGTCTGAGGTATCGCTTTAGATCTGCAATATTAGATCGTTCTGGAACCATCTGAGGTATCAACTTTAGATCTGCGATGTTAGATCGTTTTGGAACCGTCTGAGGTATCAACTTTAGATCTGCGATGTTAGATCGTTCTGGAACCGTCTGAGGTATCAACTTTAGATCTGCGATGTTAGATCGTTCTGGAACCGTCTGAGGTATCAACTTTAGATCTGCGATGTTAGATCGTTCTGGAACCGTCTGAGGTATCAACTTTAGATCTGCGATGTTAGATCGTTCTGGAACCGTATGAGGTATAAACTTTAGATCTGCGATGTTAGATCGTTCTGGAACCGTCTGAGGTATCAACTTTAGATCTGCAATGTCTGTTTTTGAGTTGGTAAGTGATCAGAATGAATCTTCGGCTTGATTATATCTGAGAGAACTGTTCATGGAATTCAGGTGAACACTGCATGTGATTGAGAACATCTTTGTTGAAGATATCCGTCTACCTGAAAAATCAAGTTAGTGATATGCAATGTTTATGATGCATGTAAGTGTGAGATATTCCCGGAGAAATATGCATGTGATGTTGTGTATGAATATGCGTATGAATATGCGCATGATGCATGATGTATGAATATGATGTATGAATATGATGTATGAATATGAATATGTGATGTATGAATGTGAGATGTCGAGATTTTATTTGGGAAAATAAATTTCCGCCAGTCATCTGGATATGACTATATTGTGATCGTTGATGATCTTTTGTCTTGTTTGAGTACCCTTGGCTGGGGAAATTCTTTGAGAACCCTGGTATTCTGTTGAAGGATCTTTGAATATCTCTTGAGAATGAAAGGTAGCTGGAAGTTCTGATGCCCTTTCAAATGGGAATGAGGAAGATGCATAATCCTCCGATGCACTATCTGACCAAGTCCGGGTGCGGGGATCACACCTTCTGAAGATAGTAATCTGGAACAACCCTGCTGGGGGATAAGACTTCTTTTGAAGAGAAAATCTTTTTGAGGAATTTGCTGAGAAATGCGTTTCTCTTGGGGATTTTCTTCTGATGGGATGATGTCCAGATAATTGGGACATTTCTTGAATGATATTCCTGTTTTTCCTGGTAAACATCAATCATATTCAAATGCACATGTTCATTCAAAATTATCATTGGGACGCTTACGTATTTAAACAGAACAAGTGAAAATGGTGATTTTTGAGCCTAAGCTGCATTGATTTTTGAAAAAGAGCCATGATAGGCTGGTTAGCACAGGGAGACAACAATCCTAGAAGTAGGAAACTGTCAGAAAGTTTTGGAAAATATTTATAGAGATAAATAGCTATGTGAAAACAATCCAGTCAAGTTTCAACTCTGCTATTGCCAATCTGTCCTCGAGCATCTCATCCCTCACTTGTTGGAAGAAAGTGAATGGACTGATCGGTGTCTTTGAGGTGTTGAATCTTGATGGTGAGTAGGCAGCTGAACGGAACACTGTTGTATGCTTCATTCCCTAACTTTTGCCTAGGCCGCCCTTTCAGGTTTTCAGCCTACCGGGATAGTATTTGTTTAGTCTCTAACTTTTGCCTGGACCGCCCTTTCGGGTTTTCAATCCACCGAGACGCTCATTTTTTTGCCTAAGTTGCCCTTTCAGGTTTTCAACTTAGCGAGCTGTTTTTTTTCTTTTTAAGAGAAGTATTTTTTGACTATGTCCGCATTCACAGGGTGTGGGAAATCCTCGCCATCCATGGTGGTAAGCAACATGGCGCCGTCGGAGAATATTTTCTTGATTATGAATGGTCCCTCGTAGGTGGGAGTCCATTTGCCTCTGGGATCACCTTGTGGTAAGATGATGCGTTTGACAACCAAGCCACCAGTTTGGTATGCTTGACTTTTGACTTTTTTGTTGAAGGCTTTGATCATACGCTTTTGGTATAGCTGACCATGACAAATAGCTGCGAGCCTTTTCTCATCAATCAAGTTTATCTGGTCCAACCGTGTTTGAATCCAATCGTCTTCGTCTAGATTGGCTTCTTTCATAATCCTTAGGGAAGGAATCTGAATTTCAATTGGAAGAACTGCCTCCATACCATAGACTAAGGAGAATGGAGTTGCCCCTGTTGAAGTACGCGCAGATGTGCGATAACCATGAAAGGCAAAAGGCAACATCTCATGCCAGTCTTTGTAGGTTACTGTCATTTTTTGTATGATTTTCTTGATGTTCTTGTTGGCAGCTTCCACCGCGCCGTTCATCTTTGGTCGATATGGAGAGGAATTATGATGCTTGATCTTGAACTGTGTGCAAAGTTCAGTAATCATTTTGTTGTTTAGATTTGTGCCATTGTCCGTGATAATCCGTTCAGGGATGCCGTACCGACAAATGAGATTGTATTTGATGAACCGGGCCACCACATTCTTGGTAACACAAGCAAATGAAGCTGCTTCTACCCACTTTGTGAAGTAGTCAATAGCGACCAGGATAAAGCGATGTCCGTTGGAGGAAGTAGGTTTGATTTCTCCAATCATATCAATACCCCACATTGCAAAAGGCCAAGGAGCCGTCAGGACGCTTAATGGAACTGGAGGTACATGTACTTTGTCAGCGTATATCTGGCATTTGTGACATGTTCGGGAGTGATGATGGCAGTCTGTTTCCATGGTAGACCAGTAATAACCCGCTCTCAAGATCTTTTTAGCCATTGTATGTCCACTGGAATGAGTACCGAAGGCACCATTGTGTATTTCTTCCATGATCTGTTCTGCTTCCTTCTTGTTTACACAGCGAAGTAAAGTCGAGTCATGGTTGCGTTTGTATAAGGTTCCATTGCTTAGAAAGAATTTGGCAGCAAACCTCCTTAGAAACTTTTTGTCATTAATGGATGCCCCTTCAGGGTACTCCTGAGCTTCGAGATATCTTTTTACTTCATGGAACCATGGTTTTTCCTCGGTTCCTTCGGTATTGATCTCATTGCAATAGGATGGTTCATCTTGCCTGTAAATGGTGATCATAGGCGCCTCGTTGTCCCACCAGACTTTGAACATGGATGACATGGTAGCTAAAGCATCAGCTAGTTGATTTTTCTCGCGTGGGATGTGTTCGAAAGTGATTTCTTCGAAGTAAGGAATCAAACTCAGCACATATTCTTTGTAAGGAATTAGATTCGGGTGCTTCGTGTCCCATTCCCCTTTGACTTGGTAGATTACCAAGGCCGAGTCTCCGTAGACTTCCAGGAATTTGATTCTTAGATCGATTGCAGCTTTGAGACCCAGAATACATGCTTCGTATTCGGCTATATTGTTAGTGCAATTGAAGCATAATCTGGCAGTAAACGGTGTGTAACTTCCTGCGGGGGAAATGATCACAGCTCCGATGCCATTGCCAAGTGCATTAGAAGCTCCGTCAAAAACCATAGTCCACCGGGATCCTGGCTCGGGTCCTTCTTCTGGTCCTGGTTGTTTGTAGTCATTGACTAGCATAATGTCTTCGTCTGGGAAGTCAAAGTTCAATGCTTGATAATCATCCACTGCTTGATGAGCCAGATGATCAGCTACCACACTTCCTTTGATTGCTTTTTGTGAAGTGTATTGAATGTCATATTCTGTTAAGATCATTTGCCATCTCGCTATTCTTCCAGAGAGAGCAGGTTTTTCGAACACGTATTTGATGGGATCCATCTTGGAGATTAGGAAAGTGGTGTGATTTAGCATGTACTGTCTTAGCCGGCGAGCTGCCCAAGCTAAGGCACAACAAGTTTTTTCGAGTAGTGAGTATCTTGTTTCACAATCGGTAAACTTTTTGCTAAGATAGTAGATTGCGTGCTCCTTTCGGCCGGATTCGTCATGTTGTCCTAGTACACACCCCATTGAGTCTTCTAACACAGTTAGGTACATTATCAGAGGTCTGCCTTCCACAGGTGGCAACAAGATTGGAGGTTTTTGGAGATATTCTTTGATTTTGTCAAAGGCTAACTGGCATTTGTCATTCCACCTTTCCACTTGATCTTTCTTCAACAGTTTGAAGATCGGCACACAAGTAGTAGTCATGTGGGCAATGAATCGGGCGATGTAATTTAGACGTCCCAAGAATCCTCTGACTTGTTTCTCGGTACGAGGTATAGGCATTTCTTGAATGGCTTTAACCTTGGCGGGATCAACCTCAATACCTTTGCTGCTGACGATGAAACCTAAGAGTTTGCCGGATCTTACTCCAAAGGTACACTTATTTGGGTTCAGTCGCAACTTGTATTTCTTGAGTCTGTCAAACAACTTGTGTAAATGACCCAGATGTTCTTCCTCAGTGTTGGATTTTGCAATCATGTCATCGACATACACCTCTATTTCTTGATGAATCATATCATGAAATAGCGCTACCATTGCACGTTGATAGGTTGCTCCTGCGTTTTTCAGACCAAAGGGCATTACTTTGTAACAAAAGGTTCCCCAGGGTGTTGTGAAGGTTGTTTTTTCCATGTCTTCGGGTGCCATCTTGATTTGATTGTACCCTGAGAATCCGTCCATAAAGGAGAATACCTTGCATTGTGCGGTATTGTCAACCAGTACATCGATGTGTGGTAAAGGGAAATCATCTTTGGGGCTTGCCCGGTTCAGATCTCTGTAGTCCACGCACATTCTGACTTTCCCGTCTTTTTTAGGTACAGGCACGATGTTAGCTATCCAAGGAGGATAACTTACAACTTTTAGGAATCCGGCATTGAACTGTTTTTCAACCTCGTCTTTGATCTTTTTTGACATATCAGGCCTACTCCTTCGTAGTTTCTGTTTGACTGGAGTGCTACCTTCTTTGATTGGCAGGCGATGAACTACAATGTCCGTGTCAAGGCCTGGCATATCTTCATAGGACCAGGCGAATATCTCGACGTAGTCTCGCAGCATTTGAATCAGTCTTTGCTTGATGCTGTGTTCTAAATCAGCCCCTATTTTGACTTCTTTCTTTTCTTCGTTGCTGCCCAAGTTGATGACCTCAATTGGCTCCTCGTGAGGCTGTATGGCCTTGTCTTCTTGTTCTAGCAGCCTTGCAATTTCTCTTGGCACTTCACAATCTTCCTCACTTTCGTCCTCAGTTTGGTAGATCGGATTTTCAAAGTCATGACGGGCAATAGCAGAATCGTTGTTGACTGGATCCAGAGTGTATGTGAATCTGCATGTTAGTTATGTGAGTGTGTGTGAAGAAAAAAACATAGCTATTTGAAAGCGAAGAAAGAAGGAAAAAGGATCATAAAATTTAAATATGCAAGCGTCCCATGATTTTATTGAATGCACATGATCATGATATGATAAGCCCTTATAGAAGGACCGATGTGCTAAGGCACACGGCTTTCAAGCTCATGGTTCGATTGTTCAGGAACCATTCTTATCTTTGCACAATATACACAAAGAAAACAGGAAATGGCATTTACTCCTGGTCAAAGGAGATCACATCCTCAGCTTTCCAGTTGTTCAATCCACTGTTGTGAGCAGGGGGTACCCAGCTGTTCCAGTTGTAGTTGTCTTCTTCATCTTCCACAGCATTGATTTCATTAGTGGGAAAATGAGCCGGTGATCCTTCGGGATAAGGGATATACTCTGCTGGATACGAGAGCCCAGGCTGAGATATCTCTGTTGGCTGAGCGAGATGCTCGATAAGGCCGTCCCATGCAGTCGGGATGATGTTTTGAATAGAGACTTGTGCATCCTGATGAGGAGTGTATTGTGACAGAAAGCAACCCTCGTTATTTGGTATTTCCCTGGCTTCTTCAAGAGCGAAATTGTCATCGTACTGTTCATCCCATCCAGTTGGGACAATGTCCTCCATAGCAATTTGTGAGCTCGGAGGAGCGGAATATTTCACCATATAGTCATATTTGCCGCTGGGTTCTCCTAGCGTGTCCCATACTTCTTTGGGTGTATTTTGATATTGCTCAGTGACGGGACTTGTGAAACTTTCGTCATTTCCAATTTGATCACCCCATCCAGTCGGGGTAATGTCTTCCATAGCAATATAAGAATTCTGAGGTGTGGTATACTGATAATTATACCCGCCGTTTGGTTCTCCCACAGCATCCCACATTCCCATGGAAATGGGTGGAATCTCATCTGGATATGGCTGAATGATATGGTTCAAGAACACTCCTTCATCTTCAATAGCGTTTACTTCTTGGCTGACGAAGTGTGACATTAATCCTCCAGAACGAGGACCTTGATCATTCTTTTGATTTTCACTATCATAGCCCAGGCCTAGCTTGTCAGACTTGTAGGGTATATCGGGAAGCTGTCCCCATACTGTGCAATCACCCTGTTCAATCATGGCTTTGGCATCTTTGAGAGAAGCCATAGTTGTAGTTGGAGTAGCAGGAATATGCTTGGTGGTAGAGACATCTGGGGAGACCACCTCAAATGATTGGCATGGAGTTTCGATGAATTCGTCCTCCAACTCAACATATTTGGAATTGCTTAGGTGACTAACCACATATTCCTCTTCGCCATAGACTGTGACAATCTTTCCTTTTACTGGATATTTTAACTTCTGATGCAGGGTAGAAGTTACAGCGTTTGCCCCATGTATCCAAGGACGTCCAAGTAAACAGGAGTAGGCTGGGTGAATTTCCATTACGTAAAAGATAGAATCGAAGATTTGAGAACCCACTCTGATTGGGAGATTCACTTTTCCGTATACCGTTCTGGTTGACCCGTCAAAGGCTCTTACCACAACATCACTTGGTTGTAACACAATTCCTTCGAAGTCAAGCTTTTCTAGTACTGTTTTCGGTAACACGTTCAAAGAAGAACCGTTATCTACTAGCACATGAGATAGAGTGGTGCCATTACATTCAATGGAGATATGTAAGGCTTTGTTGTGATTTTTTCCAGCAGGGGTTAGATCCACATCGGAGAAACCGAGACCATTGCTCACGGTTAGATTGGCAACACAATTCTCAAATTGGTCGACTGAGATCTCTTGAGGCACATGCGCAGCTTTCAGGAACTTCATCAGAGCTTTGGCATGAGCTTCTGAATATTTTAGCAGAGATAGCATTGAGATTTTTGAAGCAGTGTGCCCCAGTTGCTCAACAATATTGTAATCACTCTTGCAGATGATTTTCAATATTTCCTCCATTTCTTGCTTTGATGGATCCTCAGCAGTGATCTCCACCGGGGTTTGAACTTGTTCAACTTGTGGCTCTTTGCCTCGAGCGTTGTTATCTTGATTAGGAACTGGGACTCGGACTGGACCAGCAGCAACATTTGGAGAAATTTCTGGTGAAAAGATTCTTCCACTTCTCGTGATCTTGCTGGTACCCACAATATTACCCACAGTTGGAGTAGTTAACTTTGCGGTCTCTTCAGTCGAGGTACCCTGCTTAATTCCATGAACATAAACATTAGTGTCATATCCCCATGGGACAGCTTTGTCTGAGGAGTATGGAAATGGAGTTGGACTAGCAATGACTACTGATGCCACTTTGAGTGTAGCAGAAATTTTGAATGGAGCCTTGGCAGAGATTTTGAATGGTAAGCTGGAGATCACTGAGGCATCCTCTATTCTCATCCCGTTTGCAAAGACTTCGCACAGCACGTCCATAGAAGGGAGCCTCTCAAACATAATGATACGGCGATCCATCCATTTTTGAATTCCCATCCTCAGATTTTCACAACCATTGGGCAGGCAGGAGCAGTAAAAGCAGTCGGGGTCACATCCTGGGAAGTAACCAGCTCGGATTAGCTTTCCTTTGACTTCGCAGAGTGGAGTTGATAATTCGTTCACATCATAGATGTAAACAGTGTCCAGGATAGCGTTAACAGTTTTGTCATGCTTTGGCATAGGTGCTGTGATGACATTTGGAGTTTCTGGAGGATCGAACTCAATTTCCCCAGCATCTATCATATCTTGTATTTTATTTTTCAGGGCCCAGCAGTGATCTGCGTCATGTCCTGGAAAGTTTGAGTGGTAGGCACATGTTGCATCAGGGCGATAATTTGGAGAGGAAGTGTTGACATTCTTTGGAGGACCTTTTAATGTGATCAGATCTGCTTTTAGCAAGTGCTGCAATGCCTGAGAGATTGGCATGTTGATTCTGGTGAAATTTCTTCTTGGTGCATCTGGTCGATGCGTATATTTTGGCTGTTGATCTTTTTGAGGTGCAGATGCGGAGATCAGAACTGCCCCTACAGATTGATGCTGCTCACTTTTGCGACTTTTCTGAATTTGTGTTGCATTGACCTCATTTCTCCCGCTGATGGGCCTTTTTGTAGTACCAGAGGAGGAACCTATTTGAATTTTTCCATTTTGAATGCCACTTTCGACACGTTCTCCGGTCAGTATCAGGTCAGTGAAACCTGATGATGAGCTTCCCAGCAAATGGCTATAGAAAGGGCCAGTTAAAGTGCCCATGAACATGTCGACTAGTTCGCGATCAGATAAGGGTGGTTGAACCCTTCCAGCCATATCTCTCCACTTTTGTGCATATCCTTTGAAACTTTCTTTTGGTCCCATAGACATGCCCCTTAGTTGAGTACGGGTTGGCGCAAGATCAGCATTGTATTGGTACTGTTTGTAAAAAGCAGCAGCTAATTCTTCCCAAGTATGAACCTTGGTATTTTCCAGCTGGTAGTACCACTCGAGTTGTGTACCCGACAGACTTTCTTGGAAGAAGTGAATCCACAACTTGTTATCCGTTGTATGAGGTTGTATCTTCCTTACATAGGATCTCAGATGTAGTTTCGGGCAAGAAACTCCATCATATTTTGCAAAGACAGGAACTTTGAATTTTGGAGGGATAACAACATCCGAGATGAGCCCTAGATCATTGAAATCTAAGCCAGGTATTTTTTGTATCTCCATAGCTTTCATACGGTCTTCCACCTGTTGGTATTTTTCATCATCCGGTTCGTCCCCAGAATGATCATTTTCTTCATTTAAAGAGAGAGAGGGTTTAGCAGAACCCTGGTTGCTTTGATTGTCTTCTTGTTCATCATCACCGACTGTTTCAGGGATCGGTGGCTTTTTGAACTTTTTGACTGGGATTTTGATCTTCCTTTTCAGGTGACTCAAGCCTACAGATCCTTTGGGCTTCTTTTTCTTCTTGATTATCAGGGCTTTCAGTTCTTGTTGCCCCTTTGCCAGTTCCAGAATTGCCACTTGAACTTGGGCATTTTGTGCTTCGAGATTCTTGATGCTCATTTCAGATTCCATCTCTTCTGACTGAAATAAACAGCGAGAAGATGAGAAATCCGTCATGTGAACCTGTTATGCAATGTGTATGACTGGATGCCATGTGTATGCAATGTATGAAATGTATGTGCAATGTATATGAATGCAATGTATGATATGCAATGCATGAAGTGAAATGTGTGTGCAATGTTTCAAGGATCTTAGAGTTTAGATTTGTTAAAGAAGAAACAAACGTTAGTTAATCAATTATTATTTTTTTTTTGCTTCTTTTTTCTTTGCCTCATTTGGGCTTACAAGACAGAAATAAAATAAATGATCCTTCAGGTCTCCCGTGGACGCTTTCTCTTTGCCCCCAGGAATGTGTTGATCTGCTGTTTTTCTTGAAGCTGTCCGGTGAGCTCCAATATCCTTCTCTCATAGTCTTGACAGTATGATTTGAAGGTGTCTCTTTCCTCTTTGAGTTGAACCCAAGATTTTTGCAACTCTTCTAGGTCAGTTGGCATGTCCGGGTGTAGAATAACTTGAGGTTCATATCCTTCGACCTCTGGTTCAATAGTCACAGGTAGAACAGCAGGATATGGCATAAGGATTTTCTGAGCATGAGTGCGGACCCATCTGAGGTAGGGTTCCATAGGAATAGAATTCCATTGCCCCAGAGTTTTGCTTTCTATTCTATAGACACTGCCCCATGCATGTATGAACCTTCGTCGGTGTCTATGAGAATCATTCTCGTAATCAAACACAATGCCATGGATAATCATGTCATGAGGACCGTTGCTCCTTGCATATCCGAATTGGCGTACAGCTAAAGAGGGATTGTAAGTGATGCCTCCTTTGATGCCAAGGAGCGGCACATTAGGGTACTCTCCACAATGATCAATGATAGTAATGTCTCTTTGAAAGAAGTTGTTCCACCGGATATCTGAATGAGACAAAGACATAATCCTGCGAGACCATTGCATTCTTTGTTCATTTCTCAACACTGATCGGGGAAGATGAAATGTAAACCACCTAGCCAGTAGTGGTATACAGCACATGAGAGTTCCTCGTTTCTTCATGGTACGAGTGTGTAGAGAATGTAGAATGTCTCCCAGCAATGTTGGTACCGGGTTACGGATTAGGAAAAGGTTGATGATGTGTACACTTATGAACTGGTCGGGATTTGGGAATAAAACCAACCCATAGATCAAAAGTGCCATAACTTCCTCAAAAGCTGGATAACTTTTGTTTTCTAGCAGTAGTCGAGCCTTTTCCAACAAGAACTTGGCAAGCAAACCCTTAACTCCACTCTTTGTTTCCCAATTGGACTCGATTTCTGATTTCCGCAGATGTAAAGCAGCAGCAATGACTTCAGGTTTTGGAATCCTTTCTAAACCAGTGAAAGGTAATCGATTTCGAACAGGCAATCCAATTAGTTCAGAGAATTCTTCCAAAGTGGGTACCAACTGGTAATCAGGAAAGGTAAAGCAATGATGTTCAGGGTCAAAGAACTGGAACAGGACCCGTATCATGTCTTCTTCAAATTTTGAGGTAACCAAATGGAGTAGGTGACCATGCCTTTCAGTGAATTGAACATTCCTGGGGAATTCTGACACTAAGTCTTTTAGTTCAGATGGTATCGTTGAGATGTTGATTCGGATGTAATCTTTGGTGGCGGGAGCCATTACCTGCAAAAACAAAGGTAAACTCTTTGATCCTTGAAGTGTTTGGTGCAAAAAATGATATGCTTATGATGCAAACATGTGGCACACAAAAACAAATCAAACAATAGCCTTAGGTTTAAAGGCTTGCATGGAGCTGATAGGTGATACCCTCCCCACTGAAGTTGAGTTGGTTAAAACCTGTCCTAGAACAGTATTCGGGTTCTATGATCCTTGGAAGTAACATCTCAATACGGCGCTCGAGCGGCCGATCAAAATATTCCTCGAGGATAACTAACTTCGATCAATTTCAAAGCTAGCCACTTAATAGGCCATAAGTCAAGTTCAACTAAAAAGGTTCTAAGACAAATTAGTGTTTAATGACATTTCGGAAGCCTAATATACTCCTTGATCGTTTTCAAGGGACATCAGTATAAACCAAAGTATCGCACTAATGATGACTACCAGATCAACCGTATCGGTACATGCCGTACAGTTTCCTTGGTCTATTGTCATATACTTAAGGTATCTCGAGATTCGGGTTAGAATCTTTCACACAAGCAAAATACCCAAACAAACCTTTGAAAAATAGAGCAATCAAGTCAAACAATTGAAAACATCGACCTATTCTCTTAAGGTAACCCCTTTTGAAAACATTTTGTTTTTTGAAAGTATCTCCCCAGCAGAGTCGCCAGTTCTGTGGACCTCCGTTTTTTATCCCGGGCCATACCTCTGTTCTGGAGAGATACGTGAACTGACTCTTTTTTATCGCTTAATGCTTTCGCATTTTTGAAAATTCACAGAGTCGCCACCGACCTTTTATTTTATCCAATTAAGGAAAGGTTTATAAAAGAAACAGAAAAAAGACCTTTAAGAAATTCTGGGTAAGGGGGTAGGTTATACAAAGGGAAGGTGTTAGCACCCTTTGTATCCATGGTTATCCATGGGCTCTTAAGTTTGCTTAGCTCACTTGTCTTTCGATTACTTTTCAATTGCTTTAGAATGCTCGTATGTGGTTTCAAATACTTTTGTAAATTGAATTTTGTAATGATCCGTGTGTGGATGTATACAAAATGCTTGTTTATCTTTCGAAAGATGTTTTGAAAAGAACGTTAACTTTGTAATAATCCGTGTTTGGATGTATACAAAGTATTGTCTTTTTTGAAAGTTTTGTTTTGAAAAACAACAGTGTATGAGAATTTTGTTTGTTTTGATTTGAGCAAGCAAACTAGGAGGTCTACCTTGAGTTGTAAGGTCTTTATCCTATTTCCTTTAAAAATCTATCCTTTCACCGGATATAAACAAAAGGTTCGATTTTGTACTCGAAACAGTAGAATTTTGACTTTGATTTTGAAAAGAATGAGAAGGGATTACCTTAAAAGGTGCAAGTGTGATTGTGATTGGATTCAGATATTTTATCTTTGAAGTTAGTGATCTAACGGTTCAATTTTATCTTTGACATACACGCAGTTTATATTTGCTGGAAATTAAAATGCGGAAATGTAAAGTGCGGAAAGTAAATCTACGCTATTACATCGATTGTGCAGGAAATGTAAACTAGCCTATTTACATGAATTTGACATCCTATACATTTATCTAGGAATTTAAATTGCAAGAAAAATAAAAGGCATGTTTTTGGATTTTTTATGATTTATTTTAATTATGATTAATGCATGATTAATTAAATTAAAATGAAGAAAAAAAAGATGAAAATAGATTTAAACCTAGAAATTAAGTTTAAAATATGTACAAAATATTTGTTAATTAATTTTAAAACAAAACTAATTTTTTTGGAATTTTTGGAATTGATTTGAAATTGATTAAGTTAATTAATACATAATTATACAAATAATTATACAAATAACTAAAACTTAAAGAGAAAATTATTCAAAATATGTACAAAATTAGTTTATAATATATAAACAATATTTAACATTAAGAACAATTTTTTTTATGATTTTTTTATTGGTTAGAATAATTAAAAAGCAAATATATAAATATATACTAATTAATTATGCAAAATATTGAAATTTTGAAGAAAAATAAAATATTTTTATTTCAGAAAATAATATACTATTTTAGAAGTCTAAAAATATTTTTTGTGTATTTTTTGGATTTTTAAAACTATTTTTAATTAATTTTGCAAAGAAAATTAAAATAGAAATAGAAAATATAAAAGGATATGATCAGGTGTGGTGGATAAGTGTGGTCTATGATATGTACTGGCGTGTCAGGTGTGTTGGATGAGCTGGAAAGTGAATATGAAGGCTCAGATATTGAGACACATGGTAGTCTTGCATTGACTGGTCACATGGGATCATAAAGACTTTCAATGAGTCAGTCTGGTCCCACCATGTATGCGTGGACGAATAGAAACAAGGGAGAGAGCGCTGAAGATTGACCAGCCAACCAGGGATGCACGCGTGGAAGTCAACAGGTCTCAATCACTGTTCATCATCTTCTTCACAGCTATGGCAACGGTTTTTTCAAGGCTTTGGCAACGCTTTTGGTTCCAGATTTCCTTCTTCGTTAAACCTGCATAAACACGAAAATAAATGGTTGCAAACAACCCAGATAGCCTAATTAAGACCCTCTGAATTCATTAGTGGCATTAGTTTTTGCTAAAAGTCCATGGAAGATGTAACTCGAAGCTTCTCAAGTTTAAACACCCAACAATGGTGGAAGGTGTTAGAGGCGTGAAACCTTGCATGATCTACATTGAATCTACTCTAAATGATGTCAGGTACTTAAATCAAAGATTAGATTAAGTTGTTTCACGTGAAAATTTGGAAAACGAAAGTTATGAAGTTATGAGCATGAAGATTATGATACACGTGTTTAGAGTATTAAGGGACTTGTTTAGTGCACCAATCTTACTCTATATGACCTCAAAGGATGATTTGAATGATTGTTTTGTATTGATATTGATTGGAAATATGAAAATGAAAATTACAAAGTTTGGAAATTTTTGTGAGAATTATGATGTTTCTATGCTATGCTTGGGCTATGATTTCGTTCTCTTTGATTGTTGGAGTATGCTAGCCTATTTATAAGCCATGGAGTGCTTAAAAACTAAGCTAAGAAGCCTTAATTGTCTTTGTTGGAATCTTGACTTTTCAAGCTTAAAATTTAAGCCACCATTGCTTGATCTCCACACCTCTTGCCTTAGGCTTTCCTTGCTGCATAATTAAGTCACATGTGGAGGCTTTAGCTTAGAAAATAAGCTATGCTTTATCCTTCCCTTTTTTCCTTTTTTAATTTAATCTTAAATGATAAAATTAAATCAAAAAATGGAGAAAAATATTATGGGCTTGGTCTTGGTCGTGGGAGGCCCATAATAACATGGAAATGATGTTTGAACCATGAAAACTTGGCCCCATTTGGAAAAAATACATTTTTGAGCAATGTTGGTTTTATGCATTTTCCAAAATTTAGCCAACTTCAACAAGGTGTAAATCCTTCAATTTTTGTCATATGAAGGAGATATTGCCCTTTTTGGAAACCTCAAAGAGTCCTCTAACCAATGTCTTTGGTCTCATGTAAAAATGATTTTTGATGCTCCTTGTGTGTCCTTTTGAAAAAAGTGTCTTTTTGTTGACTTTGAAAATGACCTGTAATGTCTTTGGTCATATTTTTCAAATGGTGAATGCAATGACCATGGGATCAATTGCATTTGAAAGATAATTGAATTTCCTTCGAAATGAGCTTTGGTTTGAATTTTTTGGATGAAGGATGAGAGAGTTATGATCAGTCAAAGTTGAGTTGACTTTTCAGGCAAAAACCCTAATTTTGAATCTTAGGGTTTTGTTGATTTTTGATCTTTCCTTGATGAATTATGATCATCCAATGATCAAATGATGAATCCTTTGACAAAATATGGACTTTGACAAAAAATTTCATTTTTGACTGTCTGTTGACTTTTGTGGTCAAACGGGTCGTCTGTTGACTGTTTGAGCTGCTGACGGTGCGTCTGAGTGAACTGAAGTTTGAAAATTTGTATGATGGTACTTTGAGATATATGGATGTGTATGAAATCCATTTGAGCTCTCAAAAACTTGTTTCTCTTGTAAAAACAAGAAAACCCTAGTCAGGGACTGTTTATGTAGGAGACAGTTAAGCGTACCTGATTTTTGTGCAGTGTTGAGTCTCTGCTAATCGCGTGATATTCAGAAGACTTCTATAAAAAAAATCTTGGAATTTTGAATTGTGAAAGATTGATTTGATTGATGGTACAAAACACTGAGAATTGTACTGCCAGCAGTTTGGCTGTCGACTGACTGTTCAGGTATTGACGTAGCAGTTAGAGTGAAAAATCAACAGTCAAAGTTAATTTTCTTTTTTGTTGTTTTTGTTTTATGTGAAAAATGAAAGTTATTTACATGACTTGTTAAAAACACAGACATAATAAATAACTAATATTTACTGTATGCGGGCAAAATTACCGATAATAACCCTGAAAATCATTTAATGCACAGAAAAATGAATATTTGACTGGCAGAAAACACATAAAATATTATCTGAGTAATTAAGCAATATTATGACAAATAGTACAACATTTAATACTGACAGTACAAATATTACGTACTATATTGAACAGTACGACGAATAAACGGTACATTTAAGAAATAAGAAATACGGCAAATTTTAAGAATGACGATTGATAACCCATGCTACAAATAGTAACATGTAGATGATTGGGAGCATAAGCATCCCAGGTCCACAGTGTTCCGGGCTATGTAGACAGAAGAAAGACATGATCACCGTAGCAATGGTGATGACCATAAGAAAACACGTTTCCCACCGCTTTGCCATTTTGTCGGGGAAGAAGAAAGGATGGATTATGAAGTAGAAATTTGAGAGATGAATTAGAATTTGATGTGAGATTTTTATGAAAAAATGAGAGGTATTTATATAATGGAAAGAAGGATAGAGACGTTGGGGAATGATGTGATTCCGTACAAAAGGAAAATTTAAGTGGAAATAAGATTTGAAAGAAAGTGTATGATAGTGTTGGGAAAAAGAGAGATGTAGAGAATAAAGTTAGGATTTGATTTTTGAAAAAGAGATTTGAAAAGATTTTTGAAAATAATGGAATATAGTACCAAAATTAGTGGGAAACAAAAGATAATAATAATCTACTTGTTACCAGTACAGTCTGAGTTTCCTGATTCTGCGCCTGCAAAAAGATTTAACTCTGTACCAATTGTGTCAGTACTATTTATCTGTAAATAAATAAAAAGCATGTGTGAAGTAATAAACAGTATTTGGCGTTTGCGTAAGAATAAATTCAACTGCAAGCCAAATTACTGTATAAGAAAAATTCTAAAAACTAGGTATTTCATATGTCAGGATATTTGTTGAAATAAAAATTCATGATTATATGAGACTCTTAATTTTCAGATTGGAGTTTTCTTAAAAAAAGATGCGGGCAAATTTTGGGGTATAACACATACGCATACGGACAGAGTCAAAAACCCACACAAAACAGACACATACGCGTACCACAAGACCATACGCGTACCAGCCAAGCCCCATACGCGTACCATACGCGTACCAGCAGAAAGACACATTTTAGTGCACAACGAGGAGCGTACCATACGCGTACCACCTCCCCCATACGCGTACCATACGCAAATGGGCAGCAGTTCTCAAAACCTGCGACTTACCCATTCGTCTTCCTCGCAACTTCACCTGTACAACCTGCAATTTGGATCTAAAACCAAAATTTCTGCACTTCTAAACACATGGTAATTATCTATCATCTATAGTCTATTAATCCATGTCTATTTCATTCGATCCAAACATAATTCCACTCAATCTTTTAGGGATTCATAATCATAGGTTTTAACATACACAATCATCACACTGACACAATCAAAATATGGAACCTATTGATCTAAATAACATTCCCAATCAATATCATCATTCACAACACGATAATAGAGATTAAATGGAGAGTCACCCCTTACCTTAGCCAAGAATATGGACTTTTCCCCTTCTTCTCCATCAAACCCGTAAGCCTCTTTTCTTCACTTTCAGCAAGAATCTCCAATCTTCAAACCCGCTTATCTCTCTCATCGAGAACTTCCCTGGCACGAATTAATATATCAAATCGAAGGAAATTTCGTGTAAAATCCGAATCTTAAAGAATTACCTGATTTGGAGCTACGAGTAGAGAGTTATGGCCGATTTAGTGGAGGCTGTCCAAAAGTTGCGAAAATGGAGAAGATGGAGAGGAATATAAGTTTTTATTCATTCACTCTCTCTATTCCGGTCCCAAAATGTGATAAGTAGTATTATCCACCAAACATGGCCTTAAGTTCACATGCAAGGAATATTTAGAGTCCATAATACCCTCCAACTAAAAGATAATTACAACCTTGCCACTTAGTTGGTTTCTAATTTCCTTCTTTCTCTTATTTTATGAAAAATAGAGTAAATCTTTTAGTAGAAAGGCCTACCCTTAGCACCCCTCTTTTACTAACCACAACACTGATCCAATAACTCTATTTCTCAATTTAATTCAATAAATCCAACCAAAATACCGACTAATCCAATTAATAATTTAAATTCCGATTAAATTAATAATTAGAAAATATGGGGTGTTACAACTCTTCCCCACTAAAAGAGTTTTCGTCCTCGAAAACATACCTCAATCAAAGAGCTTCGGATAGGAGTCCTTCATCTGACTCTCCAGTTCCCAGGTAACAGTTCCATCAGTCGGTCAAATCCATCTGATATTACCAACAGAAAACATGTTTCATACATCCAAATCTCAACCCTTACGTCACATTTGACCATCAAAAGGTGTACCACTCGCTATACCTCTAAAAGATTGACAACAATAGAACATTGAGGTACAACCCATACAATACGCCTAATAACTAAGTAATATAATTACACAACCATGGTATGACCACACCCGATCAACACTGCAGTAAAGAATTCCATCTACTGAACGTACCAACCTTAGACACACTCTTCCATCTGGGCGATAAAATAATACTTACACTTTTCACCGACTGCTTCCTCCAAGAAACTCAATAATCGTATTCTTCATACCATTGAATTTCAACTATCTGACTCCTCTCAAGTCATACAAGCAATTATCCAACACGTTACATTCCGCTTTTGCTGCACTATTTTGATTACTCGTTATAATCATCATTACCAATTAGATTTATCAGTTTTACCCAATTCCGACTCTCTTTACTCATTCGTCCAAGAATTCCTTCTTTATCATACATGGTACTAATCTACTACTTAGCAATACTTACTCGCACTCAAAACAAAATCCTGATTTACTTCCTCTATTTAAACATTCTAACCATCAGAACGAGTACACACAAGTAATTATAATCACACTCATCAGCCTCAATATACCATTTCTCACAGAATAGCTCAAACTGAGTCCTTTTCTTCTCTAAGAATTAAATCAACTTCGTTCTTCATAGAGTATAATTCTTCATTATATCTGAAAATCTACAATAACATCTTTCAACAGCACAAAATTATTATAGCATCATATAGTATCAACTTATCGTTTTAACTTTGCCGAATGCATACTCGTCAACCACGTACAACCATAATAGCATGTTCATCATCTCGGAAATTATTCAAAAGAGTTCTAATTCCCCAGCACAACATCTTTACATCCACTAGATTCTAAATCCAACATATAGATTAATACATGTTCTCTACGTAGGCTCCCGACATATTAATTCCTTGTTGCTCACGAGTAGTACCCATAACACTACTCCACATCACACTTTCGTTGTGCGACTTTGATTATTTGTCTTGAGTCATCGTCCAATATGTTGCACTCTTTCATATCCACTTCTTCATAAATTCACACATCATGGTGAGTGATTATTCTCACTGTTTAATATCCATCACAAATTATACCATTAAGGTAACAAAACAAGTCCCTCCCCTTTATATGATTCCATCTACTACCAACAAGAGATTTAGGGTGATCAAGTCCTAAATTTGTCAATAGATAGTCGACAACCATATTTAAGCATAAACCGTCGTTACTACATAATAGTGTCCCTTTCCGAGTTTGCACTCAAACTCATTAACATCATCATAGCCCAATAATTCACTTTGAGTCTTTACAACTCGCATACTTCCCTCTCATTGGATCTTGTCGGCGAGACACCAACGTCCAAACATTTTACACAATCCACTTCATAGTCACTTAGCATCATACACTTGTTAAGTAATTCCAACTTCATAATCACTAATATACTCGTACATTACTATTCATCTCGTTCCAAATCAAAATCCTCATCTTAGCAAAAGACCGCGACAACATTCATACTCTTGGTTTCACTCTAAACCCCATGACATTTTTCGCGTCCAAATATCATTCCACTCGAAATCTCAACAAAGTCTTCCTCACATCAATAGGTGTTAGAAATCTTCTACAATTCTTCTTTTATACTTGTCGTTGCTTCAGCATCACAAATGTGACTTAAGCCGTTCTAAAGTTTATCCCACCTTTTCTACTAATTCACTTCTCACTAAAATACATCGGCACTCAAATCATATTTATTACCGAACATCTCATCAACTTATTCATCAACAACATGTTCTACTCAATTTCGTTTCAAACAATCGCGGTAGTAGGCATTCCTATTCAACAAGTTTCACGCTTCCTTAACCGACTTCAAAATTTATCTTTATAGGATCACCCTACCTTATTTATAACTCTCTTTTAAGGTAGAACATAATCTCTCCTCTTTGTAGGTTCAAACGGCATATTAATCCGACACTCGGAACTCAAGATATGAATTTTCCATCGTTATCTGAAAATGAAACACCGTCGCCATGCATCGACACTCTAAACGATATTTCCAAAACCCCTCAAATGGTATATTCAATTCTTAAAATTAATTCTCAACAAACCTTCTAATTATTCCTTCAATTCGTTGAACTCTGACACTGACATCCCGTGCAGCACCAACAAACAAGTCTAGTTCTAAGAACAAGCGTAACTGCAACTTCACCTCTTTCCAACTTCGTACTGTCACAATTAATTATGTCACAGCTGCTGCAACCATTTTTATAACAAAGTTCATCTCGTTAGCTTTCCGACGCTTCAAACGGAACTCAAATCGGATGTCCAGAACTCCAGTTATGAATTTTCGAAGTTTCATAACGGTTCAGCAACTTTCCTGCGTTTTTCTTACGGAAATTCCGCTCCAAAACTCATCATCTTCAAATTAATCACATTTCAAACAGCCCCTTATCATATCTCTTCGCTTCCAAACATTCTTATAACTTGAGCAACACATCCCATCTCCGAAGTTCGATTTCTAAAACATCATCACAGCAATCCTCCTTGCAAACTTCATCAGCATTTTAAAAGTTACTCATCATCGAACTCTTAAAATCACAGAACAGCAAAATCTGCAAGTCACGCTGGCCATACGCGTACCATACGCATACCAACAGAGCCAATTTTCCACAAAACACAAGCCATACGCGTATCATACGCATACGGACAGAGTCAAAAACCCACACAAAACAGACACATACGCGTACCACAAGACCATACGCGTACCAGCCAAGCCCCATACGCGTACCAGCAGAAAGACACATTTTAGTGCATAACGAGGAGCGTACCACCTCCCCCATACGCGTACCATACGCAAATGGGCAGCAGTTCTCAAAACCTGCGACTTACCCATTCGTCTTCCTCGCAACTTCACCTGTACAACCTGCAATTTGGATCTAAAACCAAAATTTCTGCACTTCTAAACACATGGTAATTATCTATCATCTATAGTCTATTAATCCATGTCTATTTCATTCGATCCAAACATAATTCCACTCAATCTTTTAGGGATTCATAATCATAGGTTTTAACATACACAATCATCACACTGACACAATCAAAATATGGAACCTATTGATCTAAATAACATTCCCAATCAATATCATCATTCACAACACGATAATAGAGATTAAATGGAGAGTCCCCCCTTACCTTAGCCAAGAATATGGACTTTTCCCCTTCTTCTCCATCAAACCCGTAAGCCTCTTTTCTTCACTTTCAGCAAGAATCTCCAATCTTCAAACCCGCTAATCTCTCTCATCGAGAACTTCCCTGACACGAATTAATATATCAAATCGAAGGAAATTTCGTGTAGAATCTGAATATTAAAGAATTACCTGATTTGGAGCTACGAGTAGAGAGTTATGGCCGATTTAGTGGAGGCTGTCCAAAAGTTGCGAAAATGGAGAAGATGGAGAGGAATATAAGTTTTTAGTCATTCACTCTCTCTATTCCAGTCCCAAATTGTGATAAGTAGTATTATCCACCAAACATGGCCTTAAGTTCACATGCAAGGAATATTTAGAGTCCATAATACCCTCCAACTAAAAGATAATTACAACCTTGCCACTTAGTTGGTTTCTAATTTCCTTCTTTCTCTTATTTTATGAAAAATAGAGTAAATCTTTTAGTAGAAAGGCCTACCCTTAGCACCCCTCTTTTACTAACCACAACACTGATCCAATAACTCTATTTCTCAATTTAATTCAATAAATCCAACCAAAATACCGACTAATCCAATTAATAATTTAAATTCCGATTAAATTAATAATTAGAAAATATGGGGTGTTACAACTCTTCCCCACTAAAAGAGTTTTCGTCCTCGAAAACATACCTCAATCAAAGAGTTCCGGATAGGAGTCCTTCATCTGACTCTCCAGTTCCCAGGTAACAGTTCCATCAGTCGGTCAAATCCATCTGATATTACCAATAGAAAACATGTTTCATACATCCAAATCTCAACCCTTACGTCACATTTGACCATCAAAAGGTGTACCACTCGCTATACCTCTAAAAGATTGACAACAATAGAACATTGAGGTACAACCCATACAATACGCCCAATAACTAAGTAATATAATTACACAACCATGGTATGACCACACCCGATCAACACTGCAGTAAAGAATTCCATCTACTGAACGTACCAACCTTAGACACACTCTTCCATCTGGGCGATAAAATAATACTTACACTTTTCACCAACTGCTTCCTCCAAGAAACTCAATAATCGTATTCTTCATACCATTGAATTTCAACTATCTGACTCCTCTCAAGTCATACAAGCAATTATCCAACACGTTACATTCCGCTTTTGCTGCACTATTTTGATTACTCGTTATAATCACCATTACCAATTAGATTTATCAGTTTTACCCAATTCCGACTCTCTTTACTCATTCGTCCAAGAATTCCTTCTTTATCATACATGGTACTAATCTACTACTTAGCAATACTTACTCGCACTCAAAACAAAATCCTGATTTACTTCCTCTATTTAAACATTCTAACCATCAGAACGAGTACACACAAGTAATTATAATCACACTCATCAGCCTCAATATACCATTTCTCACAGAATAGCTCAAACTGAGTCCTTTTCTTCTCTAAGAATTAAATCAACTTCGTTCTTCATAGAGTATAATTCTTCATTATATCTGAAAATCTACAATAACATCTTTCAACAGCACAAAATTATTATAGCATCATATAGTATCAACTCATCGTCTTAACTTTGCCGAATGCATACTCGTCAACCACGTACAACCATAATAGCATGTTCATCATCTCGGAAATTATTCAAAAGAGTTCTAATTCCCCAGCACAACATCTTTACATCCACTAGATTCTAAATCCAACATATAGATTAATACATGTTCTCTACGTAGGCTCCCGACATATTAATTCCTTGCTGCTCACGAGTAGTACCCATAACACTACTCCACATCACACTTTCGCTGTGCGACTTTGATTATTCGTCTTGAGTCATCGTCCAATATGTTGCACTCTTTCATATCCACTTCTTCATAAATTCACACATCATGGTGAGTGACTATTCTCACGGTTTAATATCCATCACAAATTATACCATTAAGGTAATAAAACAAGTCCCTCCCCTTTATATGATTCCATCTACTACCAACAAGAGATTTAGGGTGATCAAGTCCTAAATTTGTCAATAGATAGTCGACAACCATATTTAAGCATAAACCGTCGTTACTACATAATAGTGTCCCTTTCCGAGTTTGCACTCAAACTCATTAACATCATCATAGCCCAATAATTCACTTTGAGTCTTTACAACTCACATACTTCCCTCTCATTGGATCTTGTCGGCGAGACACCAACGTCCAAACATTTTACACAATCCACTTCATAGTCACTTAGCATCATACACTTGTTAAGTAATTCCAACTTCATAATCACTAATATACTCGTACATTACTATTCATCTCGTTCCAAATCAAAATCCTCATCTTAGCAAAAGACCGCGACAACATTCATACTCTTGGTTTCACTCTAAACCCCATGACATTTTTCGCGTCCAAATATCATTCCACTCGGAATCTCAACAAAATCTTCCTCACATCAATAGGTGTTAGAAATCTTCTACAATTCTTCTTTTATACTTGTCGTTGCTTCAGCATCACAAATGTGACTTAAGCCGTTCTAAAGTTTATCCCACCTTTTCTACTAATTCACTTCTCACTAAAATACATCGACACTCAAATCATATTTATTACCGAACATCTCATCAACTTATTCATCAACAACATGTTCTACTCAATTTCGTTTCAAACAATCGCGGTAGTAGGCATTCCTATTCAACAAGTTTCACGCTTCCTTAACCGACTTCAAAATTTATCTTTATAGGATCACCCTACCTTATTTATAACTCTCTTTTAAGGTATAACATAATCTCTCCTCTTCGTAGGTTCAAACGGCATATTAATCCGACACTCGGAACTCAAGATATGAATTTTCCATCGTTATCTGTAAATGAAACACCGACGCCATGCATCGACACTCTAAACGATATTTCCAAAACCCCTCAAATGGTATATTCAATTCTTAAAATTAATTCTCAACAAACCTTCTAATTATTCCTTCAATTCGTTGAACTCTGACACCGACATCCCGTGCAGCACCAACAAACAAGTCTAGTTCTAAGAACAAGCGTAACTGCAACTTCACCTCTTTCCAACTTCGTACTGTCACAATTAATTATGTCACAGCTGCTGCAACCATTTTTATAACAAAGTTCATCTCGTTAGCTTGCCGACGCTTCAAACGGAACTCAAATCGGATGTCCAGAACTCCAGTTATGAATTTTCGAAGTTTCATAACGGTTCAGCAACTTTCCTGCGTTTTTCTTACGGAAATTCCGCTCCAAAACTCATCATCTTCAAATTAATCACATTCCAAACAGCCCCTTATCATATCTCTTCGCTTCCAAACATTCTTATAACTTGAGCAACACATCCCATCTCCGAAGTTCGATTTCTAAAACATCATCACAGCAATCCTCCTTGCAAACTTCATCAGCATTTTAAAAGTTACTCATCATCGAACTCTTAAAATCACAGAACAGCAAAATCTGCAAGTCACGCTGGCCATACGCGTACCATACGCATACCAACAGAGCCAATTTTCCACAAAACACAAGCCATACGCGTATCATACGCATACGGACAGAGTCAAAAACCCACACAAAACAAACACATACGCGTACCACAAGACCATACGCGTACCATCCAAGCCCCATACGCGTACCATACGCGTACCAGCAGAAAGACACAGTTTAGTGCACAACGAGGAGCGTACCATACGCGTACCACCTCCCCCATACGCGTATCATACGCGTACCATACGCAAATGGGCAACAGTTCTCAAAACCTTCGACTTACCCATTCGTCTTCCTCGCAACTTCACCTGTACAACCAGCGATTTGGATCTAAAACCAGAATTTCTGCACTTCTAAACACATGGTAATTATCTATCATCTATAGTCTATTAATCCATGTCTATTTCATTCGATCCAAACATAATTCCACTCAATCTTTTAGGGATTCATAATCATAGGTTTTAACATACACAATCATCACACTGACACAATCAAAATATGGAACCTATTGATCTAAATAACATTCCCAATCAATATCATCATTCACAACACGATAATAGAGATTAAATGGAGAGTCCCCCCTTACCTTAGCCAAGAATATGGACTTTTCCCCTTCTTCTCCATCAAACCCGTAAGCCTCTTTTCTTCACTTTCAGCAAGAATCTCCAATCTTCAAACCCGCTTATCTCTCTCATCGAGAACTTCCCTGACACGAATTAATATATCAAATCGAAGGAAATTTCGTGTAGAATCTGAATATTCAAGAAATACCTGATTTGGAGCTACGAGTAGAGAGTTATGGCCGATTTAGTGGAGGCTGTCCATAAGTTGCGAAAATGGAGAAGATGGAGAGGAATATAAGTTTTTATTCATTCACTCTCTCTATTCTAGTCCCAAAATGTGATAAGTAGTATTATCCACCAAACATGGCCTTAAGTTCACATGCAAGGAATATTTAGAGTCCATAATACCCTCCAACTAAAAGATAATTACAACCTTGCCACTTAGTTGGTTTCCAATTTCCTTCTTTCTCTTATTTTATGAAAAATAGAGTAAATCTTTTAGTAGAAAGGCCTACCCTTAGCACCCTTCTTTTACTAACCACAACATTGATCCAATAACTCTATTTCTCAATTTAATCCAATAAATCCAACCAAAATACCGACTAATCCAATTAATAATTTAAATTCTGATTAAATTAATAATTAGAAAATATGGGGTGTTACATTCGAGGCGCGAACTGGTTTGATCATGGCTCTTTTGTTGGTTTCTTGGCCACCTTCTTGCTACCTCTGCTTGCATCCTCCTTTGTCAATCCCTGAAGTACAAAAATCCTACAAAACTAACAAAGAAAGTGACATATCTACTCAAATCACATAACAACGAGAATAATTTCATTTTTGCAATTTGTGTGAGTAAAGCGTGTGATTTGCATATAAAATTGATTAAAGGGACCAATAAAAGGATATGAAATACACTACAATTTGGTCCCTAACCATTTTCAACCATTATTCAAACCTCTTTTCAGTCTCGGCGACATATGGATTTCATGATATCAGAGTTGATCTCCATCCATCTTCTTAAATTAATCCATATTGTTTCAGATCTTTCAAGTTCCAAGTTATATGATGATCCTTCCAAAGTTTGTTGAAGAGTGAGAAAAGCATTTTGCTGGGACTGATCCAAGTTATATGAGAAAAGCATGATGCTTCTTGTTTTCTCTTATTTTCTCTTTCATATTTGGCAATGGTGAGATCCTTTTCCATGAGCTATCCATCTTGAAGAAAAAGAAGATCATCTTTCTATTTGATTATATCACCATAAGACTCTTCCATCATTCCCAACCCAGCTTCAGAGTATTCAAACTTCTTTTTCCAACGATCTCTTGACTTCTTCATCTTCCTTAGAGCTTTTTGGAGGTCTTCAATTGTTGGATGGGACACAACAGGTGGAGGAGACTTTTTAACAGTAGGTAGAGATGTCCCAGGGGGAATAGGCATCCTAAGTTCAGCAGCTCTTGAACCAACCCAGCTATCAAAGGGCTCAAGTGAGAGATCTCCTTTTTTCTTCCAATCTTTAATTTCCTTTCTATGGCTTGGGTTCCAAGCATTAGCAATCCTTTCCCTAAATTAGTTGTCTTCAACCCTTTCTTCAAGAAAGAACCCATCCAATAAAATGTTCCTTGGCTTCTTGTCCATTGGAAACCCAAATTGACGACGATCTAAAACAGGGCTATAGCTGATTCCTCCTTTTATACCAATGAGGGGCACATTAGGGAAATCACCACAGCAATCCAAAGACTTCATCCTACAAAAGTGATTGTTAGTCCAAACAATATCAGTGTTGGTAAGAGTTATGATCTTGTGTGACCACTTTAGTCCTTCTTTGTGACTCCAGAACTCATGGGTGTCAGACAGATGAGAGATGTACCACTTGTATACCAAAGGAGTACAACTAGTAACCATTCCCTCTCCATAGGAATTTCTTAGATGAACGGAGTAGTAAGCGTCCCTAAGCAAGGTAGGAACAGGGTTTCCTTTCATAAAGATCTTAATAGCATTCATATCAACAAAGTTGTCAATATTTGGAAACAAGGACAACCCATAGACCAATAGAGCAAACACATCCTCAAAGTCATATTCTCTTCTCTCTTATGACAAAGTGAAGGCTTTGTCAATCAAGAACTCAACAGGTAACCCAACCGTGTTCTTCTCAATCTCATCCTTTCTCAAGTGGATAAACTTTGCAATTTCATGAGACTTGGGATCTTTTTCTTAACCAGTGGAGGGAATCCTTCTAGTAATAGGCAACCCAATGATGCTTGAATATTCTTCCAAGGATGGTAAAAATTGATAATCAGGAAAGGTGAAGCAATGATACAAAGCATCATAGAATTGGATCAATGTAGAAAGGATCCCTTCTTCCATCTTAGTCTTAAGGAGATACAATAGTCTTCCATACTTGCTACAGAACTTGTCTTGATCAACAATCAAAGACCCTAGCTTTCTCAATTCTTCCACCTCTAAACTCTTGAAAGTATATTTCTTGGTTTTTGTTTTTTCAAGTTCTATTCCTATAATGTTTACAAAACAAAAGGGTTCTTTTAATTTCTTGAAAGATATTATGGTTTTAAAATGCATGGATGAATGAATGCAAACATAGCAAAAATATAGGGTTTAAGGGTTCAACGTCACGAGCATGGAGCCAAAAGTCTACCCATCCCAAAGGTGTGTACTATGGTGATTTTGTACCTGCAGATCAAGGTTCTAAAAGTTCCCAGACTCAAGCGGCTCAACTTGGGGACTATAAACTTTGCAACATACATGCTCATTTAAATAATATCCCAAGAGAACCTCATCTGAGTGTAGTATCGTGTAACAACCATTCTAGAATTGAATCCAAACCCAGTTTCCACACTACTTCCTAATGGCCAAAATTTGTTAAGGTGTTTCTAGGTCTCCAACTTCTACAACCTAGTTGAATGCAACGATGCTTTCCTAACTACATGGTCAACAAAGTTACATCCAAAGAGGCCTGCACTGAGTGATGGATCTCAAATTGACTTCTTTGGAACTACTCCCGCGAGATGAAAATGACTATATCATAAGTTTTACTCTAATCCGGGTTAGGATTTATCTGAATACATGGGGGAATCAAGCCCTTTCCAAATACAATCCAATAAAAGTAAAAAATATTCACATAGGAAAATAAAAGACAAAAAATATGTACAAAAACAAAAGCAATAACAAAAAACAAAGGTAGGGTCAACCCTTCCAAAGATACACCAATAATTTGATCAGTATCTCCACCTGAGTCACCGTTTTTCTGTAGCGGTGAAATTGGTGAGACTAAGGCCATGGAAAAGACTTAGCTCATTTGTTTTAAGCAGAGTCTCCACCGCGCTTTATTGTTTCCAAAAGGAATGGGAGAAAGAGCGAATAAAACTCACAAAAGTTTTACCTTAGTCTGAAGATTCCTCAAGCTTTGACCATGGCTTATCTCTTGCCCTAGTCTCTTTTCCCAAAATTCTTCCTCTTCTCTTTATTTCTTTCTTTTCTCTGGTTTCTACGATCGATTGAGAATAATGATTCTCTATTCTCTCTTCTAAACTCTTAGACCCCCAATTAGAATTCCAAAGACACCTTTCCCAATTAAATAATTATTTAATCCAATAATATGTTATAAATATTCTATCATTCTACTAATTTTTACAATAATAAAATAACCATCACTAATATTCTCACTACACCTCCATCTCTATACATATTTAGTCATGCACCCTTACGTTTCTACACTTTTGGTCAAACACCCCCCTCAACACCTTAATTTCTATAATTTCTAAGGCATCTATCTCACATCAAAGGCATGGCAACCCCACAACATGTTCATTCAATTATACACATAATTAATCGTCAAATATATCAAAATACAACTTCAAATAATTATTATAATAATAAGAATAATCTAAATTAAAAAAGAAAAAATATACTTTAAATCTTCAATTTTAACCTTAAAAAAATTTGAATATGGGATGCAAAAGAGGAAATGAGTACAAATTGAATAAGAAAATAAACCATAGATTTGCAAAAATCAATATGTTTGAAGAAGAAAAGTAGATATGGACACGATCATCCTTGACAAAATCATTCTTGACACTATCTTTAAAGACCATGGGAACTTGTCTTCATGTTGTTTCATCTACAACAACACAATATGCTTCAAATCTCAATATCTCTCGCAAAAAGTTATGTAAATAATCAAACTTGTTAATCCAAAAAGCAGAACATACCTGAAAAGCAAAAAAAGGAGTACCAGATCCACCGAGCAACGATTTTCACATCACCGAAATCATATGTCTTTTGGAAACGCAAAAACCCTTTAGATTAATGTTAGAGAAAGAGAAGGAAGGGAAAGAGAAGAAGTAAGAGAGGGAAGGAAGATAAAAAGAGGAAGAAGAATAGTAGAGAGAGAGAGAGAGAGAGAGAAAGAGTTGTGATAAATTTGAATTTTGAATTAAAGTAATGTTGAAAGAAGGACAACAAAAGATCAGAATTGCATTAAATAACTAACATGGGCAAGGCAAACAGAAGGGCAAAGGTGGACTTTCCAAAAGTATGTATTTTCTTATATGGTAGATGTAATTTGTATGAATAGTTTAAATTTTTTTTTTTTTTTTACAAAAAAAATGATTCTTTTAACCTTAAAATAAAAATATAACAAGGATATACCAAAATTGTATCAAACTTTTTATATACACTTAAATATTATGATCGAATTATTTGAAAAAAAAGAGCTTAAAATACAATTTTTTGGTTGCATTTCCATTATTTTGGTTTCTTAAGTTTTTGTCTCTTTGAAATTCATATTTGATCGATTCCATATTATAAGTTATAAATTTTTATGAAACAAGATGTTTATATTATTCTAATTATCAGTGGCGAAGCCATAAAAGTTATAAAGCCTGGGCAAAATTTTAAATACCGCAAATTTATTGTATATAATATATAAATAGTCATCAAAAGGAATAAAAGAGATGAAAGGTAACCTTACAATAGGGTGTTAAATAAACTCACGAGGCAAATGTCCTTACCGAGACTTCTTTGCAGTGAATGTTTGAATAATATCAGTAGCATCAAGTGACTTGAATATCTCCCGCTCAGTGTAACATACCATCAAGTCATTGAACCACACATCGTTGATCTTATTGCGTAATTTAGACTTAATAATCTTCATTGTTGAAAAGACTATTTCAACGGATGCTGTCGACACTAGTAATATCAAAGCTAACTCAATATGTTTATAAACCAATAGAAATACCAAATGTTTCTCAGTTTGAACCATCTTCATAGCCCAACATTGAACATCTTCACAAATAGAAAATGAAGCATTTCTTTTCACTTGAAGAACATAAATTTCTAGTTGATCCCTTATTGTTCCACGATCACCACCATCAGAAAAGTCTTCATAGAGAGCAAGCTTATCAACATCAAACTTGAAGAAAGAGTTTTCGGTGTCAAGACATGAGAAGCAAACTTGAATTAACCTAAATTAAGTAACTTAATAAAGTTAATAAAATAAAATTAATAACTCAAATAAAGTAACTAAATTAAAAGAAAGAAAGTGAACTAATGGATTGGGGTGCTAAAAGAGATGGAATAGCCCATGGCCCAAATCTACTCTAAAATTCTAATTTCTTAACAATTATATAATTAATAAAAAAATAGATTAAAAAAAGAAAACACACACCAAGACAAGTTGGGGCGGTGGATGCTGTCTCTATTTATCTCTCATTATAGTTAATAAAACAATAAGAAGAAGAACTTTGATTCAATCAACATCCCCAAATACCAGAAAACACAAAACAGACCCTTTTTTTTCTTCATTTTCAAAGAAAACAAAAACTCTATTCTTTTCACTCGCATACTTAACTTCAAACACTAACAACAAATACATAGACCCATAAGCAAATAATAAACAAAAATCAGAATAATCTCCATTTCATCACTTCTCACCACAATGAAATCAAAAGTAAGAAAAGAACTCACCCTATGAAATACAACAATACAAAAAATCTTCAAGCATAAATATCATACGAGAGCCATATTTAAAAATGTGAAAGAGGTTGTGTGCAACGGTGAAGTGTGGAAGGTCAGCAATTGCAGTGTGTTCTTAACGAAGGGTTTGTGATTTTTTTCTTTCTCATAAACGTTTTTTTTTTAATTTTTGTTTTTGTAGATATATGGGCTTCAAAAAAAACTATTGGCCCCGAGTCTGGGCAAGTGCCCACCTGACCGGGCCCTAGCGTCGCCACTGCTAATTATTATGATTTAAGTTATTAAAAATGTAAAGGTATTCATAGCACCGACAAGATTGTTCTAAATATTAGTTTTTATTCTAACAAAGAATTTTTTAGCGTTTGAAAAGATTTGATTTTGTGATTTGGAGAAGAGTACACTGTTAAATTTATAATTTTCCTCCAAAATTTATTTATAGGAACTAAGAAGTTAAAAACAAAATATGTTTTTAGTTATGTCTTCTAAACTGTTATATAATAAATTAATAAGTGATTCAATTTATTGTAGTTATTGTTATTTTTTTTGTGCATGTTTCTAGAATAAGAGTGCAATGAAAATAAAATTTGAAAAAAAATTGTTTCTAAATTAAAAAAATAAATAAAAGGGAAAGATGAAGATCAACTTGAAGAAAATAAATCACTTGCCACAACACTTAAAATATTTTCTTTTATATTAAAAAAGTGATACTAAAATAAGTTATATAGAAACTCAAACCTATTTTAATCAAGCCAATAATAGACTTATTTTAAGCACCCCATTGGGTTTACATTTGAATAATTCAAGGCATTACTTCTATACCCTATGTCTAAATAACTACATATAAGACAACAATTTAAAATAAGAGTTACTCACATTAAAAATTACATAAACTTAACATAAAGAGAAGTCATATAAACACTTTAGTTAATTACATTTTTATTTTAATAATATTTCATAATTATTTGGTATATATAAATATATTTATATGAGATACGTTTAAATACATGATTATCATAATTTTTGGTTAATCAGATTAACCACGACACCTAGTTAAATGGGAGCAACCTCGATTGTATTTATTTGCTTCCTCTCTGCCTGGAGGACGATTTCCTTCTGAAACCTTCTTGAAATTGTCATATACACTTTTATCAGGTTTTTTTATTTTGTCATATGGATTTCCATCAACCAATGTGTTCTGGTTTAACATGACCATGCTAAAAAAAAGAAAACAAATGAACAATGCCTTCATGGTGATAATATTTTGAAAATTCTGTAAATGATTTGTTCTTCCTTTGCAATTTAAATTAGACTACATATTATGCAAATTTATAGTTTCATTGGTGTCTAATTTAAGTTTTTTTAGTTATAACAAACATAAATTTTGATTTTATTTCAATGATAGAACAAGACAATTATTTTTGGAATAGATTTTTTTAGAAGAAAGTTGTTGTTTATCTAATATTGATCATTATTGAGATTTTTTAGCTAGAATATAGCTATCTAACTTCAGCATTGTCATAGGATTAAGAATATTTGAAGTCTCCTTTTTTTAGATTAGAAAATTATATTCTCTATTAATTTGTTAATTATATCATAGAATAAAATTGGAGTTTTGTTATCAATATTTTTATTCTTTTACTAATTTATCATAACATAGGATTATCCTTAAAATATTTAGGCTTAATTGTAACTTTGGTCCCTCTATTTTGTCTTTTTCTCGATTTTAGTTCCCTCATTTATAAAACCACGATTTTGGTCCCCCTTTTAAATTTTCTATTGAAAAAGAGACAGAAATAGGGACTAATTTTGCAGAAAAAAACAAAATAGGAGGACGAAAATTGCACAGAAAACTTAAAAAGGGGACTAAAATAGTTATTTTTAAAATAGAGGGATCAAAATCAAGAAAAAGAAAAAACAAAGGGACTAAAATTGCAATTAAGTCAAATATTTATGTATTTATATCATATTTACACAATATTATATAAGTTATTTTATCTAATAAAAATATATATATTTATGTAGTTTTTTATTAAAGATCCATAACCAAAAGGCTATGTTTATTTGGGCTTTAATACCCACTTGGTCCTCTTTTGACATGATATTATCCAAACTAATATTTACATTCTTAATTGACCTTAGCTTTGTGAAAATCTTTCAACTTCCTTCTCATGGCCAAAATCAACATCCCAACTGCCGACCTATTCTCATCATTATTGATCATCATTCTAGCTAGCGTCTCATTGTCAATTTTGAAATGAGTCTCTACAAAGCAACAATCCTTTGTAATGTCAATTGTTCAATTAAGCGCCATTGTTTCCGCTAGAGAGCTGTCAAAACGGGCTAGCCCATATGGGCCGACCCACCAGGCCCGAAAAATCATAGGGTTTGGGCCTCAAAATTAGAGCCCATATTTTTCAGGGTCTTTTTAACCCAGCCTTGAAAAACCTGCTATCCATTAGAGCTGTTGAAGTTGGTATTTGTAAGTTTGTTTGAAGTCCCACATTGCTTAGGTTCCCGAACTGTTGAGTGTATAAATATGTGAGGACAACCTCACCTCTTGAGCTAACTTTTGAGGTTGAGATCCAAGCATATTTAACATGGTATCAGAGCCGGGTTAAGGACTGCAATGTGGGCGTTTGGCCCATGCCCACGCTAGGCGTGAGGGTGGGTGTTGAAGTTGGTATTTGTAAGTTTGTTTGAAGTCCCACATTGCTTAGGTTCCCGAACTGTTGAGTGTATAAATATGTGAGGACAACCTCACCTCTTGAGCTAACTTTTGAGGTTGAGATCCAAGCATATTTCACAAGAGCTAGCCCATATGCGCCGTGGGTAGCCCATTAGACCCGCATAATCATAAATTTAAAAAAAAATTAAAATTTATATTATCTTACTCCAAAATAGCATATTGATTTTTCTCACTTCACTAAATTTTATCTCTATTTTATTCAATCTTTCTCTTTTAAATCTTATACATTAATATAATCAACATTTTTCATCGTATTATATTAGTTTTTCTCTTATAATAAATATCCAAGTATTATTTTATACAATTTAGACATATATTATATTTAGAAATACATTATAGTATTTATAAGAGATAACATAGTACTTAAAAATGTATTATGTTTAAAATAACATAATTTTTTAATTTTATTTATAATAAATATTATGGAGTTTTTATTTTAATTTTTTAAAATAAAAAAGCCCATTTAGGGCCGGGTAGCCCGAAGTCCATTTAGGGCCGAGCTCGGGTAATAAATCTCGAGCCCATATTACACAGGGCCTTTTGGGCTCAGCCCTAAAAAGTCCAGGGCCCGTTAGGGCCAGCCCGTTTAGGGCCGGGTAGTCCATATTAACAGCTCTAGTTTCAGCCATCAGCTCACCATCCACAAATTGAGTGTCTGCTATCATGGTGTCTTCCTTTTCATCATTGAAAATAGCTCTTAGCCCCCATTTTCTTTTTTACATCCAAAGATGCATCTAATTTACATTTGATCCATCCTAGGTGTAATACGGTGAACTGACTTTTTATCGATCGAAATGTCGCGGTTAAGCATGAGTCGCCACCGACTTTTATTTTATCCAAACAAGTTAGAAAGGCTAAAAGAAACAGAAAAAAACCTTTTAAAGAAATTTGAGTTCGGGGGGTAATTTATGCAAAGGGAAGGTGTAAGGCACCCTTTGCATCCATGGTTTTCCATGGGCTCTTAATTGCTTTGCTTGCTCGTTTTCAGAAAATGTAGATGAAAGAGGAAAAAAATGGACTTTAGCTCGTAAAATGAGCGTAGCCAGTTTTTGAAGAATTTTGAGAAAGAATATAGAAAATAGAGCATTGCAAGGCAATTAGGGGCAATTACCTTAAACTAAGATGATAGGTCTCTTTTTAGCCTTTCAGAATGAAAGGGTCAATCCTTGCCATAAGTGGGCAAGAAGCCTTTCGTTTGGAGGTAGAAGGGTCATCGAATTATCGTTCGCCCAAAGACTAACCCATGCCATAGAGAGGCAGGTAGTCTAAGGGAAAGGATCAGAATAGCCTTTCGTAGGCAACCGGAGGATACCTCAGCCTTTTTCGTAGGCAACTTCCGAGGGTCGAGGTCATGTTAGTGTATCGAAGGCAGCATCATTAGGGACCATGACCTTTAATCGAGGCAACATGGCTGAGGTATCCTCGTATTCGAGGGACTGGCTATTCTGCAAAAAAAAACACAAGGCAAAGGCAACAGGCAACAGGCAACAAGGCAACAGAGAGGTTACCCAAAAGTGTGCGTGTGTGCATCAATCACGTGATCATATTCGAATATATTATCTTGTAAAATTAGTGATTCTATGTTCACTTCAAAGGTTGCACTCCCTAGGATTACTAACCATGCAATAATACGGGGAAGGGGAAAAAGAAACCAGCGGATCAATAGTGCAATAGGTCTGACATAAATAATAATTAAGACAGTAAAAACAAGATGAATTTCAGGGTTACCGAACATTCGAGCTTTGACTGGTTGGCTAACCCTGAAAATTGGAAAAGAAAAAATAAACACGAGGGGGTGAGTGTAGGAGGAGTTCATTAACAGTGGGAATCAAACCCTAATTTATTTATAAGGCAGAATAAATATTTAATTAAAAAGAGAAGAGATTAGAACTTAGCTTTTGATTTGACTGATAGGGCACGTGGTCGGAAGAATCTTGATTAATCCATGCATGCATGCGCAAGCTATGAATGTCTGCAAAACAGTTTAATGCTCAGGATGGTAGTACCTCGCAAAAAAACAAGAAAATGGTTAGTACGAAATAGAAAATGTCAATGGCGAATGATAAAGAAATATTAACAATTAATCATAACTAAGAAAATATAAAAACAAGCATGTTTTTTGAAATTTTTTAAAAGAAAAAGTTTAACTAATAAAATAGTATATAGAAAATAAGTGAATTAAAATATAGCATATTTTTGTATTTTATAGACTAAATTCTAACCAAAAATAAAAAAAATTAAAATTAAACTATAGTAACATTTTGTTAAAAAAACTTTCATTAAAAACGTGAGATAGCCCTTTTAGTTTACTAAAAATAATAGTGTAATACCAGCATGCAAAAAAGCTTTGAATCATTCCAATTTTCCCTAATTTTAAAGTTATGACTAGTAAACAAAACATACAGCAATACTTAAAAACAACTATTATACTACATGGGACGGAACCCCCCATTTTTATGCTGTCAGTAAAGAAAAAAAATAAGACTTCTAAAGCTTGACTTTTCAAATCTAATATTGTTTCAATAAAATAATGACACATGGCTTTATATTACTAAAAAAACAATAAAATTAAAGTACTACTAGTATTTGTGAAAGACCAAATCGTGAATTCCATTTCTCATCTTCTTCTTTTACACAGCAAAATCAATTTCTTGCACAAAATCCACGAAATCAAAATTCAATCCATTCAAACAACAACATATAAAACCATAGTTCTATACAATCAACAAGTTAAATCGATACCGTGCAGTCAATCTCGGAGATGGCGGTTGAAGGATCCGAATTGGAGATCCATGGAGAAATTCTTGGTGGAACGGCGGTTGTGAGGCAGTCTCGCGGTGGTCCTTTTGCGGCTTCAGCGTTGTTGTGTGAATCAACAAGAGGTTGAATCGTGGATCCAAGGAGATGGTTGCTTCCATCGGTGAAGGTGACGATGCATGATGCTGCAGGTCATGTTGCTCGTCGGTGTTGTCGCGGTGTTTGGCTTCACGATTTGTGAGTGGCGCAGATGGTGGAGGGGGCGGCTAGCCTTGCACACAGGCCGTCGGAGGTTGTTGGATCGCGGTGGTTGTTGTAGCGGTGCGGCTTCTTTCCGGATCCATTGCTTCGTGTTTTGTTCTCCACCTCTTCCTCTTTATTTTGTGAATTGCTGTTGGAAAAAATGGTTAGAGAGGTTTTTTTTTAGAGAAAATAAGGGTTAGTCCTTGGAGAAAATAGGTTAGGATTTGGTCTCAATATGTACGTGAGAGTTGTGAATAAGGGTTAATGGTTAGTTCCTTTTATAGGTTAGAAATTTTTGGTTTATATAGGAAAAATATTAGGTTAGAATGATTAGGAGAGAACAAAATCAACAATCAATTAAAATAATAAAAATCCAAAATCAAATATTGTTTGATTTAAATTTATAATTATTTTAACCAATTATATAAATTCTCTCCTAAAATAGAGATTACCATCTAAAAAAAGAAAAGGAGAACAAAATCTTTCAAAATTTTTATTTTATGATTTTTTTTGGATATTTTTGTGAATAAAATGTGAATAAAGTAAAAAAAATATTTTTTAATAAATAATAAATAATAAAAACGAAAATACTATTTAAATATAAAAAGAAAACAATTTTTGTGAATTTTTGAATAAATGTGAATAAAGTTAGAAGTAAAATTAAAAACTTATAAAAGGGAAAAAATGTTAGTAGTGGGATTCGAACTCGGGACCTCTCGCTCTTGTACCTTTTACCCGCAAATTCTTACCAACTGTGCTATGTCACTTAATCGAAATAAAATGACATTTGCAATTATATGAGGGCAAATTTTGGGGTATGACAGCTGCCCCTGTTCAATTATCTTAAACCTGAAGATGTAGAATGGTTTGTAGGCCAGTCGGTATCTGAAGGTGGAAGATGATTGAACACTAGAATACCAAGAAATTTGCCCTAGCTGAAGTAGGGACTTTTGTCGGAGATGGGCTTGAAGATGCCATCCAGATGTTTGGAGAAGATCTATGATGGAGATGGGTTTGAAGATGCCATCCGACTTGATATACTAGAGAGTCAGAATGTGTCGTACGTTAGACTGTTTCCGAGCCTTAGACTTAGGTTGAGTCGTACGTTGGACTGGGTCTAGCTTGCATCCTCAGGTGTCTGCAAAACCGTGCGTTAGGTCGAAGAATAAATCGTGCGTTAGACTATTCTCAATTGCATCCTCAGATGTCTGGAAAACCGTGCGTTAGGTCGAAGAATAAATCGTGCATTAGACTATTCTCAATGGCATCCTCAGATGTCTGGAAAACCGTGCGTTAGGTCGAAGAATAAATCGTGCGTTAGACTATTCTCAATTGCATCCTCAGATGTCTGGAAAACCGTGCGTTAGGTTGAAGAATAAATTGTGCGTTGGACTATTCTCAATTGCATCCTCAGATGTCTGGAAAACCGTGCGTCAGGTTGATGGATGAGTCGTGCGTTAGACTAATCCAAATTGCATCCGTAGATGTCTGGAATGCCGTGCGTTAGGCTGATGGATGAGTCGTGCGTTAGACTAATCCAAATTGCATTCGTAGATGTCTGGAATGCCGTGCATTAGGCTGAAATTTTTTGTATTGAGGAGTATTTGTTGGAGATGGGCTTAAAGATGCCATCCAGATGTCGAGACTGAAGTGTTTGAGAAGTAGTTGTTTGAATGTTGATCGTGTAGTAGATGAATTAGATTTTTGGAGAGTTGGTCGTGTCAGCACTGTTCGTAGTAACTGAATTAGACTTTGGAAGATGATCGTGTCTACACCGTTCGTGATGATAGAATTAGATCTTTGAAGGTCGATCGTGTCAGCACCGTTCGTAGTAACTGAATTAGATCTTTTTGTCGTGTCAGTACCATTCGTAATAACTGAATTAGACTTAGGAAATAGTTGATCGTGTCCACATCGTTCGTGATAATGGAATTAGATCTCTTGTCGTGTCAGCACCATTCGTAGTAACTGAATTAGACTGGAAAGGTCAGTGATCGTGTCTACACCGTTCGTGACGATAGAATTAGATCTTTGAGAGTTGACCGTGTCAGTACCGTTCGTAGTAACCGAATTATATCTTTTGTCGTGTCAGTACCGTTCGTAGTAGCTGAATTAGACTGGAAAGGTCAGTGATCGTGTCTACACCGTTCGTGATGATAGAATTAGATCTCTGAGAGTTGACCGTGTCAGTACCGTTCGTAGTAACCGAATTAGATCTTTGAAAATGACCGTGTCATTACCATTCGTGGTAAATGAATTAGATCTTCGAGCGTTGACCGTGTCAGTACCATTCGTAGTAGCTGAATTAGATCTTGGAAAATTGGAGATTTCGTTCCTTTGTCTGTACCTGTATCCTGCAATAGGTATAGTTAGTCTTTATGCAATGTCATGATGCATGTATTATGTAATGAATCCCTCAAAATAAACGAGAAACTTTGTATGTTATGGATGAGTTCATTATGAGGTAAGGTATGCAATGTATGAATGTGTTTATGACATATGATATGTGAACATAATTTATGTTGTCTTGATTGAGAAAATGAATCTCTATGTCTTTGTGATTTTAATATCTAATCTTGTTTGAAGATGCTCAGCTGGGAATTTATGATTCTTGCTTGGGGATGATTAGCAACTTGATGGACCCTGATTGGGGATAAAGATATTAGTAAGCCATGTTGGAGAAGAGCAACGTGTCGGAGAACCGGTGGTATTGAAGATGTAAACTCTAGTGGGGAGCCATGTCTTTGTCGGGACGAGTATGTTCAAAGATATCTTCTTTGAGGATTACTCTGTGGGGATATGATCTTGTGAACCCGGCTCTGTGGGGAGACATGGGTGTCTTGAAAATTGCGCCCAGTATTGTAGTAACTACCATTCGATTTAGGACACCCTACTGAGTATTGATCAAGCTGTCAAACTGGACTTGCATAGATTTGCCCCAGTTAGTAGGGACTTTTGAAAGATTCGCCTCGCGAGGACTTTACGAGATGTGCACCATGGGCGATATGTCCCTAGTAATCATAGGCTCAAGATAATGTCCCCACGTTGATTGGGGAGTAGCTTTAGATATTCTTGGATGCATGCCCCTGATTGTTCGAGCATCCATGAGAGATTCTCGGAATCTTGACTTGATTGCCCCAGATTGATTGGGAAATGCCTTTGACTTTTTGGTTTTTAAGAGATTCTTCGAATCTTGACTTAATTGCCCCCGATTGATTGGACAAAGCATGTCATGCCCCTTGTATACGTAGGAGACACTGCTTCTCGGAGTAGCCTCGTCTGTCGGACTAACTTTCAGTCATTAGTTGTACCCTGTGCAAGTTCTTTCAGTTGCTAACGTTTGAAATTATGTAGCAGAATTTGTTTAATAATGAATTCATGAGATGCAATGCATACGTTTGTCTTGAGTTTGTTGAAAAACATTAAAATTGGATATGTAAAAGCACGATGTTTATAAAAACGTGATGTTGGTAAAAAACGAAGTGTCAACTCAGCATTTTTGGTAAACCTTAAGGAGTCAGGATACCTTTTTGGTGACAGTATGCTTTCGAACTAACCATGCTTCAGTTAGGACTTTTAAGGGTTGTAACGTGGCTTGGTTCACGGTTTAAGAAATAAAGGATAAAGGCTCAAAATTTGATTGTACCCACCCCTCTTCGTGATGATCTTCAACCCTAAGCTCAGTTGATTCGACTTATGCATTCAGGTTCCAAGAGACTTTTGGATTTGCACTTTTGATAATGATGACGGTTCACAAGCAGAGAGAACTTTTGAGATGGCAGTCACTTCTTCCTTTTGGTAGTCACATCATTGTGTTGTTCAGGAATTTATTGACTTCTCTTCTTTCATCTTTTTGATATCCCTAACTTTTGCCTGAACTGTCTCTTTTGAGCTTACAGTCAGCGGGATGCCTTGATTTTTGCCTAAGCCATCTTTTTGATTTTTGACTTAGTAGGCTTTTCTTTGTATATATGTTTTTTCCATTTTTTTTTGAAAGATATTGACTGCCTTGTTTGATGATTGATGAACCGTCATTGTCTTCTGATTGACATCTCCAACAGTTCTTTGATGTGTGCGGGTGAACGCTTGTGATTGAAACCTTTGTTGAAAGGTGTACTGAATGATTCTTTAAAAACAGAATGTACAACCAGATTAACTGAGAACTACCCTGCCCCAGGTTATGATCAAGGGTTTTAATTAGCACAAGAAAGAAACTTCTACTTCTTAGGCTCAAAAGGGGTTGACAAGGGATTAACATCCTTATATCTCCACTGTTTAGGAATTAAAATAATGCCTGTACATCGTCAGCATAGTCCGTTCAAAAGCATATTGTATGAGGTTGCGGTATCGTTTTCGTCATCCTCCCTCAAAAGGTATACAACTTTAGCAGGAGTTGAATATCACAAAACATATGCAAAGTAAAGACATAATTTAAAATGAGTGATGGCGAAATAATTAATTCAAGACAAACATATGCAATGCACTGATGATAATTATTAAAACAGATAATGTCTATCATGATTCGAATGTTTAAACAAACAGAAAAGAAATATGCAAATGAAAGTAGATCTAATGATCCAAAAGTTCATCCCTCTAGACGTCAATCCATCTTGTCATGACTAGGCATAGGAGCGGTGATCACCACAGGAGTTTCAGGAGGGTTGGATTTGATTTCTCCGTCATTGATCAGATCTTGAATCTTATTCTTTAATGTCCAGCAATTGTTTATGTAATGTCCAAGACTGTTGGAATGGTACGCGCACCTCGCATTGGGTTTATAGTAGGTGTTAGAATTCGTTGGCTCGATTGCCCTGAGCGTCTGGATCGTATGAGTGAATTGATTGTTGTGACTCAGTTGTCGTGATTCCATTATCGTGACTCAGTTGTCATGATTCCATTATCGTGACTCAGTTGTCGTGATTCCATTATCGTGACTCAGTTGTCGTGACTTTGTTGTCGTGACTCAGTTGTCGTGATTCCATTATCGTGACTCAGTTGTCATGATTCCATTATCGTGACTCAGTTGTCGTGATTCCATTATCGTGACTCAGTTGTCGTGATTCCATTATCGTGACTCAGTTGTCGTGACTTTGTTGTCGTGACTCAGTTGTCGTGACTTCATTGTCGTGGTCTTTTCTGATTTGAGTGTCATGATTAAATCTTTAATCGCACGCTTCAGCGGTCTACCATCCTTTACACCATAACCAGGATTGTTCGAATAATAAGCGCATCTCGCATTGTAATTGTACCCCAAGAATAGGAGTGCCTTCAATTCTTCTTGCCCCTTGGGTGAGTTCAGAATCAAAGTCTGGGATCGGGTATTCCGAGCCTGGAGGTGTTTGACTGATTGCTCGAAATCCATTTATGCTGAAGTAAACAACAAGAGAGGATGAGATACCTGTTGTGAAAAACCTGTTATGCGATGTTATGAATGCAAATGCAATATTTTCAAGGATCTTTAGGCATTTAGTTAGCAACGTTAGAAAATGATTTGGTCGCGTCTTTGTCTTGAAGAAATCTGAATTTTGTCTTTGAACGTCTTTCTTTGAGAATCAAGCTCACCATATCGAGTGGGTCATCGCCTATGATTCGGGGTACTTCTGAATTTGAAGGTACATGGCTAGAGGAAAATAAATCTTCTTGCCCCTTAATAGGTAGAATGTCTCTGAATTGGAAGGTATGTAGCCAGAGGAAAATAAATCCTCTTGCCCCTTGATAGGGATTCAGTCTTTGATAAGAGCACCTGAAATTGTGCGCCCTAAATTCCTAAGATCCTTGAAAGGGTTAGTTAATTATGTTATGCCTATGATGTCATGATGCCATGATGTTATGCGAATGCAGTTCGTTAGACTTAGTGTGAGATAGTAAGGATAAACAAGTCATTTCAACAAAACCTGCGAGGAAACGAAGGTTAGTAGCAAACACAAATAAGGCACACAAGTCATGCAAGTCACACAAGTCATGCAAGTCACACAAGTCACACAATTTTTGGCTTAAGGCTTGCATGGAGTCTGATCAGGTGTCCTTCCCAAGGGTATTTCTATGGATAAGGAAATTTCAGCAACGGGATCTACAAGTTATCTTGAATTGTCAGCCCTTCTAAAGCACCCTCGGACATGATACATTCGCATCATGCAATGATACTTTAAGAAAGAACCTATCTGAATTGTAGTATCGGGTAGCGGCTAGTTCTTAACATTTGTCAAGAGTAGTCCCCCCACTACGTTCCTAAAGGCCAGGATGGGTTAAAGGTAACTAAAGGTCCATGAGCTCCGGCGCACCCACAGACACATACATAGACCTCCCTCATTTGAGAAAGGTGTGCATATGCTATGGAGTCCTAACTCAAGTGTGAACTTCATATTGACTCATCTCCCACATATGTGAAAGAGGTCGCCATGACTATGCCACTCCTAATCTTAAGTGTTCTTGAATCTGGGAATAGGATTTGTCCTTCAATTTTCCCAAAACAGCCCTGAAAAATAAAACAAGCAAAGCAAACAATAGAAAACATTTAAGTGATTCCTAAACTTTTAAGGTAACCCCTCTTTTATTGAAAAATCCCCAGCAGAGTCGCCAGATCTGTAATACGGTGAACTGACTTTTTATCGATCGAAATGTCGCGGTTAAGCATGAGTCGCCACCGACTTTTATTTTATCCAAACAAGTTAGAAAGGCTAAAAGAAACAGAAAAAAACCTTTTAAAGAAATTTGAGTTCGGGGGGTAATTTATGCAAAGGGAAGGTGTAAGGCACCCTTTGCATCCATGGTTTTCCATGGGCTCTTAATTGCTTTGCTTGCTCGTTTTCAGAAAATGTAGATGAAAGAGGAAAAAAATGGACTTTAGCTCGTAAAATGAGCGTAGCCAGTTTTTGAAGAATTTTGTGAAAGAATATAGAAAATAGAGCATGGCAAGGCAATTAGGGGCAATTACCTTAAACTCAGATGATAGGTCTCTTTTTAGCCTTTCAGAATGAAAGGGTCAATCCTTGCCATAAGTGGGCAAGAAGCCTTTCGTTTGGAGGTAGAAGGGTCATCGAATTATCGTTCGCCCAAAGACTAACCCATGCCATAGAGAGGCAGGTAGTCTAAGGGAAAGGATCAGAATAGCCTTTCGTAGGCAACCGGAGGATACCTCAGCCTTTTTCGTAGGCAACTTCCGAGGGTCGAGGTCATGTTAGTGTATCGAAGGCAGCATAATTAGGGACCATGACCTTTAATCGAGGCAACATGGCTGAGGTATCCTCGTATTCGAGGGACTGGCTATTCTGCAAAAAAAAAAAACACAAGGCAAAGGCAACAGGCAACAGGCAACAAGGCAACAGAGAGGTTACCCAAAAGTGTGCGTGTGTGCATCAATCATGTGATCATATTCGAATATATTATCTTGTAAAATTAGTGATTCTATGTTCACTTCAAAGGTTGCACTCCCTAGGATTACTAACCATGCAATAATATGGGGAAGGGGAAAAAGAAACCAGCGGATCAATAGTGCAATAGGTCTGACATAAATAATAATTAAGACAGTAAAAACAAGATGAATTTCAGGGTTACCGAACATTCGAGCTTTGACTGGTTGGCTAACCCTGAAAATTGGAAAAGAAAAAATAAACACGAGGGGGTGAGTGTAGGAGGAGTTCATTAACAGTGGGAATCAAACCCTAATTAATTTATAAGGCAGAATAAATATTTAATTAAAAAGAGAAGAGATTAGAACTTAGCTTTTAATTTGACTGATAGGGCACGTGGTCGGAAGAATCTTGATTAATCCATGCATGCATGCGCAAGCTATGAATGTCTGCAAAACAGTTTAATTCTCAGGATGGTAGTACCTCGCAAAAAAACAAGAAAATGGTTAGTACGAAATAGAAAATGTCAATGGCGAATGATAAAGAAATATTAACAATTAATCATAACTAAGAAAATATAAAAACAAGCATGTTTTTTGATATTTTTTAAAAGAAAAAGTTTAACTAATAAAATAGTATATAGAAAATAAGTGAATTAAAATATAGCATATTGTTGTATTTTATAGACTAAATTCTAACCAAAAATAAAAAAAATTAAAATTAAACTATAGTAACATTTTGTTAAAAAAACTTTCATTAGAAACGTGAGATAGCCCTTTTAGTTTACTAAAAATAATAGTGTAATACCAGCATGCAAAAAAGCTTTGAATCATTCCAGTTTTCCCTAATTTTAAAGTTATGACTAGTAAACAAAACATACAGCAATACTTAAAAACAACTATTACACTACATGGGGCGGAACCCCCCATTTTTATGCTGTCAGTAAAGAAAAAAAATAAGACTTCTAAAGCTTGACTTTTCAAATCTAATATTGTTTCAATAAAATAATGACACATGGCTTTATATTACTAAAAAAACAGTAAAGTTAAAGTACTACTAGTATTTGTGAAAGACCAAATCGTGAATTCCATTTCTCATCTTCTTCTTTTACACAGCAAAATCAATTTCTTGCACAAAACCCACGAAATCAAAATTCAATCCATTCAAACAACAACATATAAAACCATAGTTCTATACAATCAACAAGTTAAATCGATACCGTGCAGTCAATCTCGGAGATGGCGGTTGAAGGATCCGAATTGGAGATCCATGGAGAAATTCTTGGTGGAACGGCGGTTGTGAGGCAGTCTCGCGGTGGTCCTTTTGCGGCTTCAGCGTTGTTGTGTGAATCAACAAGAGGTTGAATCGTGGATCCAAGAAGATGGTTGCTTCCATCGGTGAAGGTGACGATGCATGATGCTGCAGGTCATGTTGCTCGTCGGTGTTGTCGCGGTGTTTGGCTTCACGATTTGTGAGTGGCGCAGATGGTGGAGGGGGCGGCTAGCCTTGCACACAGGCTGTCGGAGGTTGTTGGATCGCGGTGGTTGTTGTAGCGGTGCGGCTTCTTTCCGGATCCATTGCTTCTTGTTTTGTTCTCCACCTCTTCCTCTTTATTTTGTGAATTAATGTTGGAAAAAATGGTTAGAGAGGTTTTTTTTTAGAGAAAATAAGGGTTAGTCCTTGGAGAAAATAGGTTAGGATTTGGTCTCAATATGTACGTGAGAGTTGTGAATAAGGGTTAATGGTTAGTTCCTTTTATAGGTTAGAAATTTTTGGTTTATATAGGAAAAATATTAGGTTAGAATGATTAAGAGAGAACAAAATCAACAATCAATTAAAATAATAAAAATCCAAAATCAAATATTGTTTGATTTAAATTTATAATTATTTTAACCAATTATATAAATTCTCTCCTAAAATAGAGATTACCATCTAAAAAAAGAAAAGGAGAACAGAATCTTTCAAAATTTTTATTTTATGATTTTTTTGGATATTTTTGTGAATAAAATGTGAATAAAGTAAAAAAAATATTTTTTAATAAATAATAAATAATAAATAATAAAAACGAAAATACTATTTAAATATAAAAAGAAAACAATTTTTGTGAGTTTTTGAATAAATGTGAATAAAGTTAGAAGTAAAATTAAAAACTTATAAAAGGGAAAAAATGTTAGTAGTGGGATTCGAACTCGGGACCTCTCGCTCTTGTACCTTTTACCCGCAAATTCTTACCAACTATGCTATGTCACTTAATCGAAATAAAATGACATTTGCAATTATATGAGGGCAAATTTTGGGGTATGACAGCTGCCCCTGTTCAATTATCTTAAACCTGAAGATGTAGAATGGTTTGTAGGCCAGTCGGTATCTGAAGGTGGAAGATGATTGAACACTAGAATACCAAGAAATTTGCCCTAGCTGAAGTAGGGACTTTTGTCGGAGATGGGCTTGAAGATGCCATCCAGATGTTTGGAGAAGATCTATGATGGAGATGGGTTTGAAGACGCCATCCGACTTGATATACTAGAGAGTCAGAATGTGTCGTACGTTAGACTGTTTCTGAGCCTTAGACTTAGGTTGAGTCGTACGTTGGACTGGGTCTAGCTTGCATCCTCAGATATCTGGAAAACCGTGCGTTAGGTCGAAGAATAAATCGTGCATTAGACTATTCTCAATTGCATCCTCAGATGTCTGGAAAACCGTGCGTTAGGTCGAAGAATAAATCGTGCGTTAGACTATTCTCAATGGCATCCTCAGATGTCTGGAAAACCGTGCGTTAGGTCGAAGAATAAATCGTGTGTTAGACTATTCTCAATTGCATCCTCAGATGTCTGGAAAACCCTGCGTTAGGTTGAAGAATAAATTGTGCGTTAGACTATTCTCAATTGCATCCTCAGATGTCTGGAAAACCGTGCGTCAGGTTGATGGATGAGTCGTGCGTTAGACTAATCCAAATTGCATCCGTAGATGTCTAGAATGTTGTGCGTTAGGCTGATGGATGAGTCGTGCGTTAGACTAATCCAAATTGCATCCGTAGATGTCTGGAATGCCGTGCGTTAGGCTGAAATTTTTTGTATTGAGGAGTATTTGTTGGAGATGGGCTTAAAGATGCCATCCAGATGTCGAGACTGAAGTGTTTGAGAAGTAGTTGTTTGAATGTTGATCGTGTAGTAGATGAATTAGATTTTTGGAGAGTTGGTCGTGTCAGCACTGTTCGTAGTAACTGAATTAGACTTTGGAAGATGATCGTGTCTACACCGTTCGTGATGATAGAATTAGATCTTTGAAGGTCGATCGTGTCAGCACCGTTCGTAGTAACTGAATTAGATCTTTTTGTCGTGTCAGTACCATTCGTAATAACTGAATTAGACTTAGGAAATAGTTGATCGTGTCCACATCGTTCGTGATAATGGAATTAGATCTCTTGTCGTGTCAGCACCATTCGTAGTAACTGAATTAGACTGGAAAGGTCAGTGATCGTGTCTACACCGTTCGTGATGATAGAATTAGATCTTTGAGAGTTGACCGTGTCAGTACCATTCGTAGTAACCGAATTAGATCTTTTGTCGTGTCAGTACCGTTCGTAATAGCTGAATTAGACTGGAAAGGTCAGTGATCGTGTCTACACCGTTCGTGATGATAGAATTAGATCTCTGAGAGTTGACCGTGTCAGTACCGTTCGTAGTAACCGAATTAGATCTTTGAAAATGACCGTGTCATTACCATTCGTGGTAAATGAATTAGATCTTCGAGCGTTGACCGTGTCAGTACCATTCGTAGTAGCTGAATTAGATCTTGGAAAATTGGAGATTTCGTTCCTTTGTCTGTACCTGTATCCTGCAATAGGTATAGTTAGTCTTTATGCAATGTCATGATGCATGTATTATGTAATGAATCCCTCAAAATAAACGAGAAACTTTGTATTTTATGGATGAGTTCATTATGAGGTAAGGTATGCAATGTATGAATGTGTTTATGACATATGATATGTGAACATAATTTATGTTGTCTTGATTGAGAAAATGAATCTCTATGTCTTTGTGATTTTAATGTCTAATCTTGTTTGAAGATGCTCAGCTGGGAATTTATGATTCTTGCTTGGGGATGATTAGCAACTTGATGGACCCTGATTGGGGATAAAGATATTAGTAAGCCATGTTGGAGAAGAGCAACGTGTCGGAGAACCGGTGGTATTGAAGATGTAAACTCTAGTGGGGAGCCATGTCTTTGTCGGGACGAGTATGTTCAAAGATATCTTCTTTGAGGATTACTCTGTGGGGATATGATCTTGTGAACCCGGCTCTGTGGGGAGACATGGGTGTCTTGAAAACTGCCCCCAGTATTGTAGTAACTACCATTCGATTTAGGACACCCTACTGAGTATTGATCAAGCTGTCAAACTGGACTTGCATAGATTTGCCCCAGTTAGTAGGGACTTTGGAAAGATTCGCCTCGCGAGGACTTTACGAGATGTGCACCATGGGCGATATGTCCCTAGTAATCATAGGCTCAAGATAATGTCCCCACGTTGATTGGGGAGTAGCTTTAGATATTCTTGGATGCATGCCCCTGATTGTTCGAGCATCCATGAGAGATTCTCGGAATCTTGACTTGATTGCCCCAGATTGATTGGGAAATGCCTTTGACTTTTTGGTTTTTAAGAGATTCTTCGAATATTGACTTAATTGCCCCCGATTGATTGGACAAAGCATGTCATGCCCCTTGTATACGTAGGAGACACTGCTTCTCGGAGTAGCCTCGTCTGTCGGACTAACTTTCAGTCATTAGTTGTACCCTGTGCAAGTTCTTTCAGTTGCTAACGTTTGAAATTATGTAGCAGAATTTGTTTAATAATGAATTCATGAGATGCAATGCATACGTTTGTCTTGAGTTTGTTGAAAAACATTAAAATTGGATATGTAAAAGCACGATGTTTATAAAAACGTGATGTTGGTAAAAAACGAAGTGTCAACTCAGCATTTTTGGTAAACCTTAAGGAGTCAGGATACCTTTTTGGTGACAGTATGCTTTCGAACTAACCATGCTTCAGTTAGGACTTTTAAGGGTTGTAACGTGGCTTGGTTCACGGTTTAAGAAATAAAGGATAAAGGCTCAAAATTTGATTGTACCCACCCCTCTTCGTGATGATCTTCAACCCTAAGCTCAGTTGATTCGACTTATGCATTCAGGTTCCAAGAGACTTTTGGATTTGCACTTTTGATAATGATGACGGTTCACAAGCAGAGAGAACTTTTGAGATGGCAGTCACTTCTTCCTTTTGGTAGTCACATCATTGTGTTGTTCAGGAATTTATTGACTTCTCTTCTTTCATCTTTTTGATATCCCTAACTTTTGCCTGAACTGTCTCTTTTGAGCTTACAGTCAGCGGGATGCCTTGATTTTTGCCTAAGCCATCTTTTTGATTTTTGACTTAGCAGGCTTTTCTTTGTATATATGTTTTTTCCATTTTTTTTGAAAGATATTGACTGCCTTGTTTGATGATTGATGAACCGTCATTGTCTTTTGATTGACATCTCCAACAGTTCTTTGATGTGTGCGGGTGAACGCTTGTGATTGAAACCTTTGTTGAAAGGTGTACTGAATGATTCTCTTAAAACAGAATGTACAACCAGATTAACTGAGAACTACCCTGCCCCAGGTTATGATCAAGGGTTTTAATTAACACAAGAAAGAAACTTCTACTTCTTAGGCTCAAAAGGGGTTGACAAGGGATTAACATCCTTATATCTCCACTGTTTAGGAATTAAAACAATGCCTGTACATCGTCAGCATAGTCCGTTCAAAAGCATATTGTATGAGGTTGCGGTATCGTTTTCGTCATCCTCCCTCAAAAGGTATACAACTTTAGCAGGAGTTGAATATCACAAAACATATGCAAAGTAAAGACATAATTTAAAATGAGTGATGGCGAAATAATTAATTCAAGACAAACATATGCAATGCACTGATGATAATTATTAAAACAGATAATGTCTATCATGATTCGAATGTTTAAACAAACAGAAAAGAAATATGCAAATGAAAGTAGATCTAATGATCCAAAAGTTCATCCCTCTAGACGTCAATCCATCTTGTCATGACTAGGCATAGGAGCGGTGATCACCACAGGAGTTTCAGGAGGGTTGGATTTGATTTCTCCGTCATTGATCAGATCTTGAATCTTATTCTTTAATGTCCAGCAATTGTTTATGTAATGTCCAAGACTGTTGGAATGGTACGCCCACATCGCATTGGGTTTATAGTAGGTGTTAGAATTCGTTGGCTCGATTGCCCTGAGCGTCTGGATCGTATGAGTGAATTGATTGTTGTGACTCAGTTGTCGTGATTCCATTATCGTGACTCAGTTGTCATGATTCCATTATCGTGACTCAGTTGTCGTGATTCCATTATCGTGACTCAGTTGCCGTGACTTTGTTGTCGTGACTCAGTTGTCGTGATTCCATTATCGTGACTCAGTTGTCATGATTCCATTATCGTGACTCAGTTGTCGTGATTCCATTATCGTGACTCAGTTGTCGTGACTTTGTTGTCGTGACTCAGTTGTCGTGACTTCATTGTCGTGGTCTTTTCTGATTTGAGTGTCATGATTAAATCTTTAATCGCACGCTTCAGCGGTCTACCATCCTTTACACCATAACCAGGATTGTTCGAATAATAAGCGCATCTCGCATTGTAATTGTACCCCAAGAATAGGAGTGCCTTCAATTCTTCTTGCCCCTTGGGTGAGTTCAGAATCAAAGTCTGGGATCGGGTATTCCGAGCCTGAAGGTGTTTGACTGATTGCTCGAAATCCATTTATGCTGAAGTAAACAACAAGAGAGGATGAGATACCTGTTGTGAAAAACCTGTTATGCGATGTTATGAATGCAAATGCAATATTTTCAAGGATCTTTAGGCATTTAGTTAGCAACGTTAGAAAATGATTTGGTCGCGTCTTTGTCTTGAAGAAATCTGAATTTTGTCTTTGAACGTCTTTCTTTGAGAATCAAGCTCACCATATCGAGTGGGTCATCGCCTATGATTCGGGGTACTTCTGAATTTGAAGGTACATGGCTAGAGGAAAATAAATCTTCTTGCCCCTTAATAGGTAGAATGTCTCTGAATTGGAAGGTATGTAGCCAGAGGAAAATAAATCCTCTTGCCCCTTGATAGGGATTCAGTCTTTGATAAGAGCACCTGAAATTGTGCGCCCTAAATTCCTAAGATCCTTGAAAGGGTTAGTTAATTATGTTATGCCTATGATGTCATGATGCCATGATGTTATGCGAATGCAGTTCGTTAGACATAGTGTGAGATAGTAAGGATAAACAAGTCATTTCAACAAAACCTGCGAGGAAACGAAGGTTAGTAGCAAACACAAATAAGGCACACAAGTCATGCAAGTCACACAAGTCATGCAAGTCACACAAGTCACACAATTTTTGGCTTAAGGCTTGCATGGAGTCTGATCAGGTGTCCTTCCCAAGGGTATTTCTATGGATAAGGAAATTTCAGCAACGGGATCTACAAGTTATCCAGAATTGTCAGCCCTTCTAAAGCACCCTCGGACATGATACATTCGCATCATGCAATGATACTTTGAGAAAGAACCTATCTGAATTGTAGTATCGGGTAGCGGCTAGTTCTTAACATTTGTCAAGAGTAGTCCCCCCACTACGTTCCTAAAGGCCAAGATGGGTTAAAGGTAACTAAAGGTCCATGAGCTCCGGCGCACCCACAGACACATACATAGACCTCCCTCATTTGAGAAAGGTGTGCATATGCTATGGAGTCCTAACTCAAGTGTGAACTTCATATTGACTCATCTCCCACATATGTGAAAGAGGTCGCCATGACTATGCCACTCCTAATCTTAAGTGTTCTTGAATCTGGGAATAGGATTCGTCCTTCAATTTTCCCAAAACAGCCCTGAAAAATAAAACAAGCAAAGCAAACAATAGAAAACATTTAAGTGATTCCTAAACTTTTAAGGTAACCCCTCTTTTATCGAAAAATCCCAAGCAGAGTCGCCAGATCTGTAATACGGTGAACTGACTTTTTATCGATCGAAATGTCGCGGTTAAGCATGAGTCGCCACCGACTTTTATTTTATCCAAACAAGTTAGAAAGGCTAAAAGAAATAGAAAAAAACCTTTTAAAGAAATCTGAGTTCGGGGGGTAATTTATGCAAAGGGAAGGTGTAAGGCACCCTTTGCATCCATGGTTTTCCATGGGCTCTTAATTGCTTTGCTTGCTCGTTTTCAGAAAATGTAGATGAAAGAGGAAAAAAATGGACTTTAGCTCGTAAAATGAGCGTAGCCAGTTTTTGAAGAATTTTGAGAAAGAATATAGAAAATAGAGCATGGCAAGGCAATTAGGGGCAATTACCTTAAACTCAGATGATAGGTCTCTTTTTAGCCTTTCAGAATGAAAGGGTCAATCCTTGCCATAAGTGGGCAAGAAGCCTTTCGTTTGGAGGTAGAAGGGTCATCGAATTATCGTTCGCCCAAAGACTAACCCATGCCATAGAGAGGCAGGTAGTCTAAGGGAAAGGATCAGAATAGCCTTTCGTAGGCAACCAGAGGATACCTTAGCCTTTTTCGTAGGCAACTTCCGAGGGTCGAGGTCATGTTAGTGTATCGAAGGCAGCATCATTAGGGACCATGACCTTTAATCGAGGCAACATGGCTAAGGTATCCTCGTATTCGAGGGACTGGCTATTCTGCAAAAAAAAAACACAAGGCAAAGGCAACAGGCAACAGGCAACAAGGCAACAGAGAGGTTACCCAAAAGTGTGCGTGTGTGCATCAATCACGTGATCATATTCGAATATATTATCTTGTAAAATTAGTGATTCTATGTTCACTTCAAAGGTTGCACTCCCTAGGATTACTAACCATGCAATAATACGGGGAATGGGAAAAAGAAACCAGCGGATCAATAGTGCAATAGGTCTGACATAAATAATAATTAAGACAGTAAAAACAAGATGAATTTCAGGGTTACCGAACATTCGAGCTTTGACTGGTTGGCTAACCCTGAAAATTGGAAAAGAAAAAATAAACACGAGGGGGTGAGTGTAGGAGGAGTTCATTAACAGTGGGAATCAAACCCTAATTTATTTATAAGGCAGAATAAATATTTAATTAAAAAGAGAAGAGATTAGAACTTAGCTTTTGATTTGACTGATAGGACACGTGGTCGGAAGAATCTTGATTAATCCATGCATTCATGCGCAAGCTATGAATGTCTGCAAAACAGTTTAATGCTCAGGATGGTAGTACCTCGCAAAAAAACAAGAAAATGGTTAGTACGAAATAGAAAATGTCAATCGCGAATGATAAAGAAATATTAACAATTAATCATAACTAAGAAAATATAAAAACAAGCATGTTTTTTGATATTTTTTAAAAGAAAAAGTTTAACTAATAAAATAGCATATAGAAAATAAGTGAATTAAAATATAGCATATTTTTGTATTTTATAGACTAAATTCTAACCAAAACTAAAAAAATTAAAATTAAACTATAGTAACATTTTGTTAAAAAAACTTTCATTAGAAACGTGAGATAGCCCTTTTAGTTTACCAAAAATAATAGTGTAATACCAGCATGCAAAAAAGCTTTGAATCATTCCAATTTTCCCTAATTTTAAAGTTATGACTAGTAAACAAAACATACAGCAATACTTAAAAACAACTATTATACTACATGGGGCGGAACCCCCCATTTTTATGTTGTCAGTAAAGAAAAAAAATAAGACTTCTAAAGCTTGACTTTTCAAATCTAATATTGTTTCAATAAAATAATGACACATGGCTTTATATTACTAAAAAAACAATAAAATTAAAGTACTACTAGTATTTGTGAAAGACCAAATCGTGAATTCCATTTCTCATCTTCTTCTTTTACACAGCAAAATCAATTTCTTGCACAAAACCCACGAAATCAAAATTCAATCCATTCAAACAACAACATATAAAACCATAGTTCTATACAATCAACAAGTTAAATCGATACCGTGCAGTCAATTTCGGAGATGGCGGTTGAAGGATCCGAATTGGAGATCCATGGAGAAATTCTTGGTGGAACGGCGGTCGTGAGGCAGTCTCGCGGTGGTCCTTTTGCGGCTTCAGCTTTGTTGTGTGAATCAACAAGAGGTTGAATCGTGGATCCAAGGAGATGGTTGCTTCCATCGGTGAAGGTGACGATGCATGATGCTGCAGGTCATGTTGCTCGTCGGTGTTGTCGCGGTGCTTGGCTTCACGATTTGTGAGTGGCGCAGATGGTGGAGGGGGCGGCTAGCCTTGCACACAGGCCGTCGGAGGTTGTTGGATCGCGGTGGTTGTTGTAGCGGTGCGGCTTCTTTCCGGATCCATTGCTTCGTGTTTTGTTCTCCACCTCTTCCTCTTTATTTTGTGAATTGCTGTTGGAAAAAATGGTTAGAGAGGTTTTTTTTTAGAGAAAATAAGGGTTAGTCCTTGGAGAAAATAGGTTAGGATTTGGTCTCAATATGTACGTGAGAGTTGTGAATAAGGGTTAATGGTTAGTTCCTTTTATAGGTTAGAAATTTTTGGTTTATATAGGAAAAATATTAGGTTAGAATGATTAAGAGAGAACAAAATCAACAATCAATTAAAATAATAAAAATCCAAAATCAAATATTGTTTGATTTAAATTTATAATTATTTTAACCAATTATATAAATTCTCTCCTAAAATAGAGATTACCATCTAAAAAAAGAAAAGGAGAACAAAATCTTTCAAAATTTTTATTTTATGATTTTTTTGGATATTTTTGTGAATAAAATGTGAATAAAGTAAAAAAAATATTTTTTAATAAATAATAAATAATAAAAACGAAAATACTCTTTAAATATAAAAAGAAAACAATTTTTGTGAATTTTTGAATAAATGTGAATAAAGTTAGAAGTAAAATTAAAAACTTATAAAAGGGAAAAAATGTTAGTAGTGGGATTCGAACTCGGGACCTCTCGCTCTTGTACCTTTTACCCGCAAATTCTTACCAACTGTGCTATGTCACTTAATCGAAATAAAATGACATTTGCAATTATATGAGGGCAAATTTTGGGGTATGACACTAGGTATGGAGGTTTCAAATTTTGGTCTTCATGATGATTTATACCTCCTTTGTTTACTTCTTCATTTCTCCAATGATCACAATGCATATTCTGATTTAACCAAGGTAAGTCCTTCTTTCTCATCTCCTTTTGATTTACCTGATGGTTCTCATTGATGTGGTTTATGAAATTCTCGTTCCTTTTTGTTGGGAAATAACATAGTTAAAGAAAAAAATAAATAAACAAAACACAATCAATAACACAAGAATATAACGTGGAAACTCCAAAACCGGAGAAAAACCACGACCGTTGTCTAAATAGACAACCAGAGAATTATTACTATGTGAAAATTTTACAACACATAGACTTCTCTACTCTCACTCCAATCCCCTAGTACACCCACACTCTTACAAAGCAAATATTTAAACTAAATCTCACAACACTCTAATACAAGAGCATAAGAGAACAAAGAAAATCAAATATAAGCTTAAAGTGCTTTTTGACTAGTGTATCTAAAAACAAAGAACTTAGGTCCAATATATAGCCTTGGTCCCCCATTACTTCACCACACTAAGCAATGTGGGACTTCTCAAATAGCTACTTTTTAACTTCCTTCTTTATTTAAGAATTTAGGCAACATTAGACATACAATCAACCCCAACAATCTCCACCTTGATTGTAATGATCTTCAATCTTCATTGTCTACACCGACAATCATAATTCTCATTGTCTATACCGACAAATCAAATTATCATACTCCACCATAAAGAGTACGCAACACTTGAAACTATCATCCCAAAAAATTTTCAAAAAAGGTACTTCGACTCACATTAAAGAAATTCAAGCCTTTCAAATTTTTTTTGAAACTATCTACAGGCCTGATGACCTTAGTCGGACCGTTCGCGAAGCTGCGGTTACTTTGCGTGAAAAATTTCTTACTAAACTGGATAAGCTGAAATTGCCCATGTACGTTCGACCTGAACTACGTTATGAAGTGGCTTTCAAACTTAATCCTCCGAAATTCCCTCCGCTACCTAGCGCTGACTTTGGTGTGGCTCTAAGTCCTCCTTTTCCAGACTGGTTTGTGTGTGGGAATGTCACAAAAATCCTTTGCGCACAATCCAAAAAACGCGCTGAACGAGTGGTTCCGACTAAGCATACCTTGGATACTTTCAAGGGACATCTTCATATAGGTCTTGAACACGTTCGTGTTTTGACTCCAATACCTGAAGGTTGGGTTTTGGACAATCCTTCGATTAACCTTCTTTCCTTACTTATAGACTAACTTTTGTTCTGTTCACAACTGTAGGTCGAAAGAGAGTTATCAAGGAGGCAGTTGCGCAAAAGGATGTTGGGGCTTCGAAAAGTAACTGAGCAAGTGGGAGTGACTCTGCCACCACTGGCAAGAAACCAACGGTACATATATATTTTGTACTTTAACTTGCGCATTTATTCTGAATATTATTCACTTTGTTCAGTGTGCATATTCTCAGAGTTCGAAGCCTCCGACACCTCCGAAACGGAAAATTTCCAACACTAGTGCTTCAGATGATGAAGACAAATCTCCTCCTCGTACCAGACAAGCTACGAAGAAAAGACAAAAGACTACCATTTCTTTAACCAAAGAAAAGGAATCTGGGACTTCGAAGCTTACTTCATCGAGTGATAAGGTATCTTCTGATGAATCACCTTTAAATATTGCTGGTAATATCGCAGTTGTCGAAAGTCATAACTCAAGCCCAGATAATGTCCCGACCAAGGTATTGATTTTTTTTATACCATAACAATTCTTAACACTTAACTTCAATTTCTAAGTATACATTTTACCTTGTATATGTAGGATGATGTAGGCACAGCTACTTCCGATCTCAAGACTTCAAATCTCAACATTGATCTTGACAATCTTCATGGTATACATTTGTCCTTTAATTGACAAACAATTTTTCCACAACGTCACGTCTTAACACATTTTGATTTACGTAACAGGTATTCCTCGACGCAAATCTCCTGTCCTTTCTCCAGTTCTCGAAGATGTTCAGCCTATTGCGACTATCGTTTCTCCTGTACGTGTCGAGGAAAGTCACTCAAATGACGCTTCTCCACCTACCCATCAAGACGAAGACATGGACGAAAACCCTCAACATTCTAATAGCGATAATGTAGTTGAACAGCCAACTGGGAGTGAAGATACCATTCCTGATCATGAGAATATGGATGAAGCTTCTAGTTTGCCTTCTCCAAACCCTAATGAAACTTCAACCTTTGGGACCATAGTTGCCCCTGCGACTACTTCGAATCAAAATCCTGCTGCGCTCACTCTTGCTGAACTAGAGTGCCTTAAGAATACTGATCCTGTAAGCTTCCTCAAGGCCATGATGAATGCAAAAAATGCTTCATCTATCATGGTTGAGCCTACTTCGAATATTTTGGAATCAAGTGGTTGAGCCTACTTCGTCAGATAAAGAGAAAATTCTTTGAAACCAACCTTATCGAAGTTCTGAGCAAAGATTCTACCAGTTTTTTCGGCTTAAACAATCTTCTAAAAAAGGTGGATCTACTCCAAGTTTGTGACGAAGTCTCCCACATAATCGTTTCACTAACTTCTCTGCTTGATCAACTTCAAACTGATAACCTTCGCAAGCGAGATGTTGACCAAAAACTCAACATGAAAGTAACTTCTCATAGTTCTTCGTGGAATGCTGCTAATGAAGCAACAACCAGAGGTGGTGCCCTTGAGCTTGAGCATGCAAAGCGTCAAGAGGAATGTGAAACTTGTGGAGCAAACATCAAATCTTGGGAACAAGAGATTGAACTTCTCGAAGCAAAGATCAAAACTGCCAAGTCTCGTCAAGAGGAAATCAAACAATCCAAGCAGAACCAATTGGATGAAGTAGTGCAAACGGGGATTCGACATCTTGAAACGGCGCAGAAATTAGTCCCAGAAATCGAAGAGCTAAAAAAGCAGCAAGCATTAATCGAACTCCGTTTGTCCCTATGGGCATCCCAATATTTCAAAATGAAGTATAATCTTCCCGAAGATTTCAATTAATTGAAACAGGCTTTGTAATATTTTTCTTTTTGCACTTGCCCCATCTTTTGTAATCATACTAGCTAATGGATATAAGTATGATTTATCTTTCAACTATCCACATATTTTACCATGCAGTGTCACGAATTAAATTTTAACAATTCTTAAATTGACAAAATCTATTTTTAAGTATCATAATGACCTCGATAGTGTACATACGCAACATAATTACCCTTCGCAGCCACTTAATTTTTGATTTGACGTTTCTGCTCCACTAGCCGTAACAATCATTAATAATGACATCACTTTTTCAAAATGTCAACTTGAGACGTGCGTGTATCAGTTTCTAAAATGATTACGCTTCAACTTCCAAGGCTAGAAGCGGCGGACTCCCTATCTTCCCTTGGGGAAACCACACGCGGTCCAATCAGGATTTAAAGAGTAATCACTCTTTAAGACCAACGTTCTCTATATAAACCTTGGCATTCTGATCATTTATTCATCCTCTTTCCATATTTTTATCAAATTCTTCTCTATTCTTCTTGTACTCCCTTGCTACAATGACACCTTTAACCTATAACACTATCAGATCTTCTATCAAGAAAGAGTTTAAACTTTCTGTGGAAGAGTTCGATCAAAACAACATCAATGTTGATGCACTGTTTGCCAACCAACACTTACAGGTTTACCCAGGAATCCTGGAGGGGCCTGTTTACCTAAACATGCTGGCGAATTTCTGGATGTTTGCATCCCTCCGGATGGATTCAGAAGGAAGAACCACCATTGTTTCTCACGTTCGAAGATCCCCTATTACCATTTCTCCCCCGTCCATCTCTGAAGTGCTGAGATGTGAGAACTCCAGAAAAGTTTTTGCTGACAACTCCTTCACCATGAGCACCTCTTCCATTTTGAGGGCCATCATGGCTAATGATCCTTTCAGCGCCAAAATTAGCAGGATTTGGCATCAACTTTTAGTGGGCAACTTTCGCCCACCAAATGAGGATCAAGAAAGCATCATGGTGGAGGATCTGGAGTTCATACTCTGTGCTCTCCGGGGGAAGAAAATCAACTTTCCATTGATGATTTTCAAACACCTTGCTGAGGCTGTCGCTGTTGCTGCTTCTCGTCAAGGCATAGCGACATGTCTTCCCTATGGAAGGTTGTTATCCCACATGTTTGTCAAACAGGGATTAGTGAAGAAAATGCGCACAGAAGGATCTCTAGATCTTTTTGAAGCAGAAAATTTGCCCCTGTTGCACTTGGAAGGTTTGGAACAAAGGATCAACTGAAGGGTGCATTGTTGGAGGCATTGTTTGAGGCACTGTTGGACGCATTGTTGGAAGCATTGTTGGAGGCGTTGTGAGCCTTGGTTTTATCTTTGTTGTCTATCATTTTGAACTCTTCTTTTGATAGTTTTTAGCATGCCCTATTTTTGTAACTTTAGTTTGCATGCAAATGCAATCTTCCTGACTGAATGTATCCTTAATTGTTAATCGTAATGAACTATATTTTGGCATCTTTTTGTCTTCTTAGTTTATATATTACGTACCTTATTTAGGTATAAAGCCATTTTGGTACTTGTTTCACCATTTTGGCCACCGGCGTACACTTTTCATGTCTACGTTTTTGCAATTTTTACTTCGTACATAATTGGCTTGTATCTTTTCAGATACTTCCCATTCACTCTTAAAATCATGCGATCTTCGGCCAATTATTCTATCTCATAAGCATTATTTGAAAATACTTTTAAGATTCGAAAAGGTCCTTCCCAGTGTGGAGACCATTTGCCTAAAGCCTGATTCTTTCGATCTATGGGCAAAATAACTTTCCAAACTAAGTCATTGTTAATAAATGTTTTACCTTTCACCTTTTTGTTGTATGCTCTCGACACCCTTTCTTTTTGTCTTTTTATCATTTCCAACGCTCGAAGCCTGTCTTCGTCCATATCAACTAAGTCATTCATCATCATTTCCCAATATACATTTGGAGGAATTTCTGCTTGTCTCTGAATCCGGACTGATTGCAAGTATATTTCGACTGGGAGTACTGCATCGTGTCCGAACGTCAACTAGAAAGGTGTAGTATTGGTAGCTTCCTTTGGTAATGTTCGACAAGCCCAAAGTGCCTGGTCCAAGGTTTTATGCCAATTCTTAGGTTTCTTCCCTACATGTTTCTTTATCAGACCGATTATCACTTTATTGGCTGCTTCGACTTGTCCGTTTGCTTGAGCATAATAAGGTGTAGAAGTAAATAACTTGAACCCCATTTCTTTCGCAAATTCTTGCATCTTTCGACCAGTAAACACTGAACCCTGGTCTGTAGTTATACTTTCTGGGATTCCAAACCTATACAAAATGTGCCTTTGAATAAACTCAATCACAGCTTCTTGATCCACATTGGCTAGTGGTATCGCTTCGACCCATTTTATGAAGTAGTCTATTCCTACTAAAATATATCTTTGACCTTTGGAAGATGTGGGACGTATTTCTCCAATTAAGTCTAATGCCCAACCTCTAAAAGGCCATGGTTTTATTATTGAACTTAATTCATTTGCAGGCGCATGTTGAATACTTGCGTGCTCTTGACATTCCTGACAACCTTTGGCGAACTCTATGCAATCCTTTAACATAGTGGGCCAATACATTCCATAACGGAACAAAAGCCATTTCATTTTGTGCCCCGCTTGATGAGCACCACATGCCCCACTGTGCAATTCGAGAGTGCCAAGTATGCTTCAGCTTCGCCCAGACATTTTAATAAAACTCCCTCAGGGGTTTTCTTAAACAATTCGTTTCCCATCAAGAAGTATGATAAGGCTCTATACTTCACCTTTCTATCTGTATCTATTGAAGGACCTCTCAAGTACTTTACAATTGGACTCCTCCAATCTGTATCTGCTAAGGAGTCTATATTTAAGACTTCAAATTCTTCTTCGTTGGCGAAGCCTAAGTGTGAGTTCTCCAGATCACTTTGAGATAACTTTGTTGCCATTGCTTTGCCTCTTACTTCGATCAGTTCTTCTAATTTTTCCTTCGATACTCTGTATCCTGAGGCTAATTGTGCCAAATCATTTGCTTCTTGATTGTTCACCCTTGAGACGTGCCTTAACTCTACATATTCGAATTTTTTCAGCAATCTATTTGCTATGACAAAATACATGATCAAATTTTCTTTGATACATTTGTATTCTTTCGTCAGTTGTTTTATCACTAACTCCGAGTCTCCTTTAATTTCGACTCTGGATGCCCCCAATTCCAACAATGCTTCAAGTCCAGCAATTAATGCTTCATACTCAGCTTCATTATTGGAACATAGAGGGCCTTCAATTTTATACTTGAGATTTGTTGGAATTCCATCAGGAGAAATTATGAGAATACCAACGCCACTTCCCTCTTTATGTGTTGAACCATCGAAGTACAACTTCCAAGGCTTCAAATCTACATATTGTTAAGTATTTTCAACCACTGCATGATCCATAATGAAATCTGACATGATTTGTCCCTTCATTGCCTTAAGGGGTTGAAAGATTAGAGAGTACTCAGTGAGGGCCAAAGCCCATTTGCCAATTCGACTATGCAATATTGGTTTAGATAGCATGTGTTTAATGACATCAAAATGAGATGAAACATAAACTGGCTTTATATAATACTTGAGTTTAATACAAGAGAAATATAAACAAAGGCAGAGTACTCTACTTAAGTAATAAATGGCTCTTTCGATACCATTTTCATCTTCTTGTGCTAACATGCTACCTATTGTATTATCTGAAGTTGAGATATACAGGCGCGTGTGTTTCTTCCCATTTGAGGGGGACAATATTGGTGGGTGCATCAAATATTGCTTGATTTTCTCAAAAGCTTCCTGATGTTCAGCATGCCATTCAAACCTTCCTTGCTTCAGTCGAAGTAAGGGGGAAAAAGCTTGCGTGCGCCCACTCAAATTAGAGATAAACCTTCTTAAGAAATTTATCTTTCCCAATAGAGATTTGTTTACGGTGATTTCCGGTAAACAACCGCTAGTCTTCCAAACTATAATAAATATGATTTGGTTACTCGCAGGATCGACTAGATTGATCCTAGGACACATAGTCAAGAAGATTGTCATCAACGTTCATTCGAACCATATTCATTATTTGTCTTCTTCAATAAGCGTTGTTCGATTAAAGAACAAATAGTCTTGACAATCACTTTGTTATATATAAATGTGACTTCAGCGAAAAGATAAGTAACATAACATAGAAAATTAAAAGGACTATTGAAACGTAAAGAATCTTAAACTGCAGAAATGTTAAAGACTTTGAAAGTAAATAACATGAAAGTAATTCGAAAGTAAATGACATTAAAGTAAAGATACAAAAATGTAAATGGCAAGAAGTAAACGAAATGCAGTAATTCTGGAAGATATTTAAAAACAAAAGATAATACACATGTATTAAAATGGTGGTGTCATACGTACATTTTCTCAGCGAACTCTTTCTCTTAACGCTTGATACTTGAGTAAATATGTGAGTGATTTGTACAAAATGAACACACAGAATCCTAACATTAAGACTCCTATTTATACTAGTTTCGACCTTAACGGTCCTATACTAATCTGCTGCCACGTTTCTCATAAGAACTTCTAGCGACGCCATCTGTTACTTGGACAGTTACGAAACCGTCTTCGAATTTCAAATCTTCCCGCCTGAGTCTGTCTTCGACGCGTGGCAGTGTATTAAACAAACACTACGAAAAAAACACGCTAAGTAGTAATACTTGAATATATTTATAAATTTGTCTAAGTCCCCGAAGACACATACTTTTCACTAGCTTTCAGTATTCATTATCTTCATAGCGAACTTAGAAATCTTTACTCTCGAAGCATGACCATCAGTAGTCATTCTTTTATTTTTAAGGGATGGCCATCAGTAACCATCTTTCCTTCGATTTTCTACTTCTTCGAAGGATAAATACTACAAAACGAAATCTTCAGCTAACAAATTGCCCCCAATAAATGCCTGTTTCGAGAGTCAACAGAAATAGGCGTTTCTTGTCATTATAAGATTTCGTTCTTTATTGATCTTTGAGGGTTCCAAGACTGCTGACTAACGTCATAATCATTGATGACCCTGTTTCCGAAACGTCTTGTCATTTTCAAAGATGTCTTCTCATAACTTACATTCCCACGTTTTAACCTTACTTCTTGATCATTACTCCTACATACTAGGAGTGAAGCTAACTTTATTCGACCGCCGTTGGATTAAATCACCAGCCGCCACGTGTTCCTTGGATTTTACCCAAAAGATTTAAAAAGGGTTTCCGTTAAACCTTTAAATACTTGGTCTTGCACTTCTACACAACCTTTCATTCCTATTTCTTCATCTTCAAAAAATCCAAACATCTTCAATCTCTTCAAAATCTCGTTCTCTTAATCAGAAATTTCTCTATGGCTTCATCTTCAAATGTTCTTCAACCTGCTCTGAAGCTCCAATCAACAACACGGTCTGGGGAACAAGAGCACGTTCAAAACCCTAACACCGAAGAAATACGCGCTATTTACGCTTCCCAGGTAATCATTCCCTTTGAACTTTCTGGAAAATCTCTCGCTTTTATGGGTCCATTACCAGGTGAAAATATCCCATCTCTGAATAAATTCTTCCCTGCTTATTACAAGACTAGACCATTAGTTAGCAAAATTAGGATAGATGAAGATGGCTGTTCTCCCTCAGGAAAATCTGCTAACATGGAAGAAACTCCAACTGTAACTCCTTTAGCTTTAGCGAAAATTAGGTTAAACTATATGACTAACTCTGTAAAAGTGTTTAGGTCAATTCCTTTGGCCAAAGATCCTGATTTGTACTATGCCTGGTTAGAAAAAGTAGAGAAACAGAAAGTATCCTTCTGGAAATCGTTAGGAATATACGATCTGATTCAACTGTCAAAGACAGGTTTAGAATATAACCAACCCATGTTAGTAGCAGCGGTTCACTTTTGGGATGCTTCTCATAACACTTTCCATCTCCCCTGTGGAATGGTTACCCCTACTCTTTTTGATGTGGCTGCGATTACAGGACTTCGACCAACTGGCGAAACCTTCGATCCTAACGAAATGGATAATGATACTATTGGTTTTAATGACTCACAAGTCACTTATACTGCTGTCGCACCCCAATTTTTGACCCGCATATTTCATTCATCATTGGCTTGTCCCATTTTATTTCATGTATATTCATCATTTAAACATCGCATCGTTGCATATTCTGGAAAAAAACAGACTTTTGATAAAGTCGATAAAAATAGCTTGCATTTTCACATCTTTGCATATTTTTATTCGAGTTATTATTCTTCGAATTTTTATTTTAGATTCCATAGATTTTAGTTTCTTTATCATCATCATTTTAAATAAAATATAAATTTGTTTAGATAATTGTAGATTAATTTTTGTTATTATTTTATTTTAGGTTTAGATTTTTATTTAGGTTTTTTTTATTAATCAAAGAGTATATAACAAAAAAGAGAGGGTTTTTATTAGTCTAGGCCCATTTGGTTAGAAGCCCACTTTACACAAAAAAAAATAGTACAGAAAATAAACAACAAAAAATTTGTCTTCATCTTGCATCCTGCTATCCCACGCCTACAGTTTGTCTTCATGTTCTGCTCCACAACTCTGCTCCATACAACTGCACACAGCATGCCTACTGACCCTGCACCTTGCTGCTCCAAAACCAGTCCACTTCTGTCCAAATTTCCTGCTGCACTGTCACTCCAAGACAAGCTTCAAAACAAGCCAAATCTTGCATCAAATTGAAACAACAAACCTGCATAACAAAAAGGACCAAAACAGTTACCACAATTGTTCAAAAACTCTTCAATTTTCCCCCCAATTTTCATCTCAAAATTCAGATTCAAACCCTAATCTCAGCTATAAAAACAGACTCAACACAAGCCAGAAGGGGGGGCCACATAAACCAACGAAAATCTCTCTGAACTTTGCTAAAACCTCTTCTCAACCACCAACAATTCAAATAACAAACCCTCTGCTCATACCTTCAACCATTCTCAAAACTGTAGCCCTGTAATCTCACTGATATCTCTCTCCCCTCAAAAATCTCTGGTTGAACCTTCACCCTCTCATCATCATATTCAACTCAAACTAATCTTACCCAGAAATACTTTCAACTCAAATCTCACGTTCAAACATATTATCCTCACTACATACCTCACACACAACAAAAATTGCAACCGAAGCAGCTCAAAATTTGTACACACACAAATCACGCACAGAGGTAAATCAGAGCATAGATTGAAGAAGAAGTCGAGAGGTAAGAACTGAGTCAAGAACATACCTGAGCTTCTAATCGATTCATTTGTCTGTCGATTTTGTTGAATTCGTGTTTGAATCTTGTAATCATGTAATTTGTAATCTCCTGAATATAGTGAAATCATGGGGTATTGGGTTATTTGGGATTAGGTTTTCTTTTGATGTGTTTGTTTGTGTTTGAGTTTGAACCGTGAATGCATCGAGAGTGGATTCGTTGTTGTTTTTGTTAATACGCAAGAGATCGAGAGAGATGAGCAGAGCGGGATTTTGTTGTGGTTCATCCATGGAGTTTGAGAGAACCACGGTTGAATCAAGCTGAGAGAGAGATCGAGAAATATGAGAAGTTTGTGGTTGGTTTTTCTTTTCTGAAGCTTAGCAATAGAGAAAGAATGGAGAAACGTTTTTCACGAAGAAAGAGGCGCAACAGCCTCTGTGTTGTTTAGGGTTTTTTTTAACCCAACTACATTCAGAATGGGAGCGGATCCGGGTCACATTGACCCGACCCGGTCCGACCCAAACCTTTTTTTTATAAATTTATTATTCTTTTTTTTTTATGATGTTATTGGGCCTCTCAGTCCCATCTGATTTTTTAACATCCCCTGGCCCATAGTCTCTTGCGTTTGTTTCTTTAATTTATTTACTAAGTGTTTTATTGTATATATGTTAGTTTTTTTTTTCTTTAAAAGAAATGATAAGTAGTTCTTTTTATTTATATAGTTAAAAGTTAAGTTTTCTCTTCGTATAAAAAAAATCACAATAATATTTATTTGTTTATTTCATTCATTATATTTATTAAAAGACCAAAAATATATCTTCTTTAGATGTATGTTTAGAATTTATCAAAAACTTTTCAAAATGATTTAAAAAATATCTTTTACTCGAATCGAATTTTGAGTTTCAAATGGAAAGAAGAGTTTGTACGTACTTGTACAATTTGTTCTTTAAGCATTTAAGCGATGGCCGTTAAGCCTTTGTTTGGATGTTTAAACTCCATTAAAGACTCTTTCAAACTCGATTTAATTCACCTTTTTTTTTACAAAAAAACACCTTCTTTTAATCAAATCATTTTATCTATAATGGAAAGAAGAGTTTGTACGTACTTGTACAATTTGTTCTTTAAACATTTAGGCGATGGCCGTTAAGCCTTTGTTTGGATGTTTAAACTCCATTAAAGACTTCTAAAAACCCGATTTAGCAAATACTCTTTCAAGTATCTTAAGCGATGGCCGTTAAGCTTTTGTTTAAATACTTGGATCCAATTAAATGTCTTTCAACTCTTCAAATCAATCTTTTTCATCACCTACGAGGGGGTTGTACGTACTTGTACAATTTTCTCTTTCGAGCATTTAGACGATGGCCGTTAAGCCTTTGTTTAGATGTTTGATTTCTCTTAACAAACAAACTTTCAATTCATTCACACCCTTTTACATTCTAAAACACCTTTTTTCATAAAACGAGACACTTATTCAATTTCAATACGAACATACTTCCACATGTGAAGATCTAACATCTTCCACTCGAATGCGATGATGGCCAAAATCATGTCTTATCTTGATTTAGTTATCCATTCTTGTAGTGATATCATATCCATGTGCGCGTAGTATTTCCATTTGAAAGCGATCGAGTACCTCTCGCTAAAATCAATCAACAAAACAATTCGGCGTTTTAGCCCGAACTACGATTGCTCTGACTTTCCCATTGCACTAGGGAATACGTAGGCACAAGATACAAATGTCTTGGCGAGCACAATAATAAAAAACTTTTTTTTTGCTCCTTTCTTCTTTCCAACCTAATAAATAACGCAAATAGATAATAAGCTAATAATAAATCACAAGAATAACTAAATGGGTCCCATCGAGTACGATGGAGGTGAGGGGTGCTAATACCTTCCCCTTGCTTAACCGACTCCCGAACCTAAATTTGGTTGCGATGACCATCTTATCCATTTTCTTTTCTCTTTATGGGTTTTATCGATATTTTCCCTTTCCTTCTTGGAATAAATAAAGTTCGGTGGCGACTCTGTTGTACTCCGAGTGCGCGATTGCGCTCGAGTCACATTTTTACCGCTACAGAAAGTGGCGACTCTGCTGGGGATATCCTAAGCGAGTCAACCCTAGTTTAGTTTTTTTCTTGTAATATTGTTAGCTTTATTTATTTGCTTATTTATTTCTTTTATCGTTTGACTTCTTATTGTATGGTTGGAATATTTTGATTATTGGCACTTTATGGATAAAGCTCTACACCCGAGCTCAAGAAACACATAAGATAAGATGGTGGTTAGTATTAAACTTGCTTGACGTAGTGTCAAGTGGGAGGTACTAATGCCCCGCCTAGAGTAGGTCCTTTGAGAAGATGTCTTTGGTTAAGTAAGTTATTTACTTGAGCGATGATGTTTTCAATTTGGATCGTTAACTCTAGGGACCTTTAGAAAAACCCTTAAACCATGACTTTTTAGGAAATGGTGGTTTCGCACCCAACTTGCGTAACGTAACTATTACCGTGGGTAAGTGCGAAAACCACACTCAGAATAGGCTTCATTTGAAAACATGGTTGTGTGGGAAGTTATTTGCTAGATGATCAAGTTTTCAAAAGTAGCTTGTAACTCTGAGGACCGTGTCTAGAACCTTGTTGGAAAAAACCTTAGAACTATCCTATTGTGTGCCACGTTGTGCTAAGAAATCAGAATATTTCTGTTCCATATGATTTGAAATCCATTACATATTAATCATTCATGACATACATGCATCCATATTCATTCGAGTTGTCAACTCATACCGTCTGTATTCATCTTCAACAGTCTTCTGTTAACCGTCAAGCTGGTTCCTCCACACGATTACGAGACTAGAGCCAACGTTAGAAGAAGAATGGCAGATCAAGAGCAACACAATGCTGAAGTCAGAATGGAGATTGAAGATTTGAAGTCAGGAATGACTAAGCTCACTGAAATGTTGCAAGTTCTGATTGCTAGAGGAGAACCACCTCAAAGGACTGTCATTCAAGAAATCACCGATGATGTTGAAGACCCTATTCCTGTTCAGAGGCCCGCCACTACTTGGCCTGAGTTTGGTTTACCTCCAAATTATTCTCCGCCTCATGCCACTGCTGCTATGTTAGGTCAACCTTCACGACCAATGTTCCAAACACCAATCATGACTGAGTCTCAGCCAATTGTGCACACTGCTGCCCAAACCACTTTTGGAAATCCTCTTTTTGAGTACCATGCTGGAGATCATCAAAGTGAAAGTCAAAGAGAAGCTGGTGACATTGATGAAGTCAAAGAACAATATCAAATCCTGGAGAAAAGACTAAGAGCTATGGAAGGCGCTGATTACTTTGGGGTTGCTGCTGAGAACATGTGTTTGGTTTCCGACCTGGTCATACCTGCCAAGTTCAAAACTCCTGAGTTTGAAAAGTACAAAGGGTACACTTGTCCAAGAAGTCATTTGACCATGTACTACCGTAAGATGGCTGCTTATACCAAGAACGACAAATTGCTGATTCACTGCTTTCAGGATAGCTTGACTGGTGCTTCCTTGAAATGGTATATGGGACTGGAGAAGAGTCGTATCCATTGCTTTCAAGATCTGACTGATGCTTTCATGAAACAGTACAAGTATAATCTAGACATGGCTCCTGATCGCCGTCAACTACAAAATATGTCCCAAAGGGAAAGAGAGTCCTTCAAGGAGTATGCTCAACGCTGGAGAGAGCTGGCTTCTCAAGTGGAACCTCCTTTGGCAGAAAAGGAATTAACTGGAATGTTCATGGATACTCTCTCACCCTTCTATTGGGAGAAGATGATTGGAAGTATGTCCTCTAACTTCACAGATCTGGTGACAATTGGTCAAAGGCTAGAGGAAGGAATTAAGAATGGCAAGGTTGCCAATACTGCCGAATCCTCTAGTGGGGCAAAGAAACCTTATGGAAACTTCCATAGGAAAAAGGAAGGAGAAACAAACGCTGTGAGCGACGAAGGAAGAAGACCTCGTCAAAGAACTAACAACTATGATCAACCAATTGTGGTTGTTGTTGCTCCTGTGACCAAGGCTCCGCAAGTTCAAGCTCCTCGACCTCAAGCTGTTAACCCGAATCAGACTCGTAATAGGATTGACTTCGATCCTATTCCTATGACTTATACTGAGTTATATCCAGCTTTGGTCCACAAAGGGTTGATTACAACGAGATCTATGCCTCCGCCTCGAAACCCTCTCCCTGAAGGTTTCAGATCTGATCTTCATTGCGCTTTTCATCAAGGTGCGGCAGGCCATGATCTGGAAAGATGTTTCCCTCTGAAAGAAAGAGTTCAAGAGTTGGTTAGAACGAAGCTGCTCACTTTCAAAGACATCAATCCCAATGTTATCGACAATCCTTTGCCTGAGCATGACAAAAGTGGCTGAAGAATGAGAATGACAAGACACTCCCCTAAAGCCAAGTGTTTCGTGATAGGATAGCTCCTCCTCGTCACCGATTAGTCACTAGGCCTTGTTTCCCGTTGTTTGTAATTTCCTTATGTTATTTTGTGTATTTGCAATGAACTTTGTTTGTTCCTTATTTTTAAATTTTAATGAAATGAGCACTACATATTTGAGTCAATTCATTTACATCCATTGTGTTTATCTTTATGCTTCATCTTTCAAAAAACAAAAATATATATTTCTTGTTCACTTTCTTTATCAAACTTTTCTTTTATGCAAAGATTGGAGGGAGGATGATGACAACGAAATACCCAAATTGTTGAATTGTATGCTTTCAATTAAAACTTTGCTGATGATGTACAGGCATTGTTTCAATCCCTAAACACTGGAGAAATAAGGAATTTAATCCCTAGTCAACCCCTTTGAGCCTTCGGAGTTGGAGTTTCCTTCTGTACGAAAATAACCCGTAATTTTAACCTGGGGCAGGGTAGTTCTCAGTTAATTTGGTTGTGCATTCAATTTCACGAGAATTATTAAGTACACCTTTCAATAAGGGTTTTGATCAAAAGTGACCAAGATGGTTATCATTAATCGTTATCAAGGCAGTCACTATCTTTCTAGTATAAAAAAAATATTTCAAAAAAAAAAGAGCCCGCTAAGTCAAAACCTACGAAGGAGACTTAGGCAAAAGTGGGGCATCCCGTTGACTGTAATCTCAAAAAGAAACAGTTCAGGCAAAAGTTAGGGATATAAAGCAAAAAAAGAGAAGTCAATAATTTCCTTGAACAACAATAAAGCGTTGTGAATAACAAAAGGAAGAAGTGACTATCATCTCAAAGATTCCTTTGGTCTTTAACCCATCGTCATTATCATAGGTGTAATTCCAAAGCCTCTTGGAACCTGGATGCATAATTTGAGTTAACTGAATGTAGGACTGAAGTTCATCACGAAGAATGGGGTGGGTACAAATTTACTTTGAGCCTATTTCCTTTTGTTTCAGAAACCGTGAACCAAGCCACGTTACAACATTTAAAAGACCTAATTGAAGCGAGGTTTATTTTTGAAAGCATATTACAACAAGGTTGCGTTAACCTGACTCCTAAAGATCTTTGCAAATCGTTTGTTTTACCATACCTTTTGCTTTATCCATCAATTTGAATGTCTAGACAACTGTGTTTGGACCTTTGATTCATTTTTCCCTACATCAATAACATTTCCTACAATGACTTTGATTTCAAAATATGCTTTGAGCATTGTATTAAAATTACCATTTTTGAATGAACATTTTATCTGCAAGTACTCATCTTCCAGGAAGTTCAAGCAGTCGAGAAACTTGATCAGTGATCCTATCTGGGGCACGTTACTTCAAGATCCTGTTATTCAAGACTTATACTGAGGCATGTGTTCCCGACATTCATTTCAAAGAACTGAAGCCATGATCAGTTAAGGATCATCCAATCAGGGGCATTCTTCTTCAGCGATCCTTAAGCAGTTTATCAGTCCTTCTCAAAAGGATCATCAGTATGACACAACAGAGTTGACAATGTTCTTGTGTTGAGGAATCAGAGTTCCAATCTAACCTCACAAAAGAGTCTATTTCAGTTATCATAGCCAATTGCATTGCATTCATCATTCATATATCATGCATTGAAAGAATCATATATCATGCATACTCATATGCATATTTTCTCAAGTATTGTTGTTTGTAACATATTACCTTATGGTTTAAGTCCAACTTATTTGGCATTTATCAATTTTCTGTCTCATTCATGTTTTACCTTGAATGTCTCTGATATTTTCTTCTCAAAGTCCAATCCTGTTTTATCTTGATTGTCTTTGGTGTTGTTTCATTCATGTTTTACCTTGAATGTCTCTGATATTTTCTTCTTAAAAGTTCAATCATGTTTTATCTTGATTCTCTTTGATGTTATCCAATCATGTTTTACCTTGATTGATTTTCGATATCGTTCAATCATGTTTATCTTGAATGCCTCTGATATTTTCTTTTCAAAGTTCAGTCATGTTTTACCCTGATTGCCTTTATTGCTTCGATCATGTTTTATCTTGATGTTCTCCAATCATGTTTTATCTCGATTGTTCTTCGTTGGTTCGATCATGTTTTATCTTGATTCCCATATAACACTTGAGTCAGTCATGCTTTATCTTGGTTGTCTTCGATCATGTTTTATCTTGATTCCCATCTAATACTTGAGTCAATCATGCTTTATCTTGGTTGTCTTCAGTCATGTTTTATCTTGATATTATTCAATCATGTTTTACCTTGATTGTCCTCTGGTGTTCTTCAATCATGTTTTACCTTGATTGTCTTTGGTGTTCTTCAATCATGTTTTACCTTGATTGTCTTTGGTGTCAAAATCATGCTTTACCTTGATTGTCATTTGATATTCCTCAATCATGTTTTACCTTGATTGTCCTTGGATATTCTTCGATCATGTTTTACCTTGATTGTCCCTTGATTATCCTTTGATATTCTTCAATCATGTTTTACCTTGATTGTCATTTAATACAGCCTCGTTCATGTTTTATCTTGGGCATCTCATATATTCTTTTCCCGAAGCTCAATCATGCTTTACCCTGATTGCCTTTGTATTGGTTATCCTCCTTTCCAGATTCATTCACGTTTTACTTCTAAATGTCTTTGGTATGATTGTTTGTTTCAGTTTTATTCCCCACAAAATTCAAAGTCTGTCTTATATCATATTGCATTCAAAATAACGAAAAAAATGTCCATTGCATTCATGTCATAAGCATTGTCGCGGCGATCTTAGGATAAAAATTGTGTACTTTGTATTTAAGTCTCTTCACATCTTCGATAGAAGAAACTTAAATAGGGGCATCTGTCGCACCCCAATTTTTGACCCGCATATTTCATTCATCATTGGCTTGTCCCATTTTATTTCATGTATATTCATCATTTAAACATCGCATCGTTGCATATTCTGGAAAAAAACAGACTTTTGATAAAGTCGATAAAAATAGCTTGCATTTTCACATCTTTGCATATTTTTATTCGAGTTATTATTCTTCGAATTTTTATTTTAGATTCCATAGATTTTAGTTTCTTTATCATCATCATTTTAAATAAAATATAAATTTGTTTAGATAATTGTAGATTAATTTTTGTTATTATTTTATTTTAGGTTTAGATTTTTATTTAGGTTTTTTTTATTAATCAAAGAGTATATAACAAAAAAGAGAGGGTTTTTATTAGTCTAGGCCCATTTGGTTAGAAGCCCACTTTACACAAAAAAAAATAGTACAGAAAATAAACAACAAAAAATTTGTCTTCATCTTGCATCCTGCTATCCCACGCCTACAGTTTGTCTTCATGTTCTGCTCCACAACTCTGCTCCATACAACTGCACACAGCATGCCTACTGACCCTGCACCTTGCTGCTCCAAAACCAGTCCACTTCTGTCCAAATTTCCTGCTGCACTGTCACTCCAAGACAAGCTTCAAAACAAGCCAAATCTTGCATCAAATTGAAACAACAAACCTGCATAACAAAAAGGACCAAAACAGTTACCACAATTGTTCAAAAACTCTTCAATTTTCCCCCCAATTTTCATCTCAAAATTCAGATTCAAACCCTAATCTCAGCTATAAAAACAGACTCAACACAAGCCAGAAGGGGGGGCCACATAAACCAACGAAAATCTCTCTGAACTTTGCTAAAACCTCTTCTCAACCACCAACAATTCAAATAACAAACCCTCTGCTCATACCTTCAACCATTCTCAAAACTGTAGCCCTGTAATCTCACTGATATCTCTCTCCCCTCAAAAATCTCTGGTTGAACCTTCACCCTCTCATCATCATATTCAACTCAAACTAATCTTACCCAGAAATACTTTCAACTCAAATCTCACGTTCAAACATATTATCCTCACTACATACCTCACACACAACAAAAATTGCAACCGAAGCAGCTCAAAATTTGTACACACACAAATCACGCACAGAGGTAAATCAGAGCATAGATTGAAGAAGAAGTCGAGAGGTAAGAACTGAGTCAAGAACATACCTGAGCTTCTAATCGATTCATTTGTCTGTCGATTTTGTTGAATTCGTGTTTGAATCTTGTAATCATGTAATTTGTAATCTCCTGAATATAGTGAAATCATGGGGTATTGGGTTATTTGGGATTAGGTTTTCTTTTGATGTGTTTGTTTGTGTTTGAGTTTGAACCGTGAATGCATCGAGAGTGGATTCGTTGTTGTTTTTGTTAATACGCAAGAGATCGAGAGAGATGAGCAGAGCGGGATTTTGTTGTGGTTCATCCATGGAGTTTGAGAGAACCACGGTTGAATCAAGCTGAGAGAGAGATCGAGAAATATGAGAAGTTTGTGGTTGGTTTTTCTTTTCTGAAGCTTAGCAATAGAGAAAGAATGGAGAAACGTTTTTCACGAAGAAAGAGGCGCAACAGCCTCTGTGTTGTTTAGGGTTTTTTTTAACCCAACTACATTCAGAATGGGAGCGGATCCGGGTCACATTGACCCGACCCGGTCCGACCCAAACCTTTTTTTTATAAATTTATTATTCTTTTTTTTTTTATGATGTTATTGGGCCTCTCAGTCCCATCTGATTTTTTAACATCCCCTGGCCCATAGTCTCTTGCGTTTGTTTCTTTAATTTATTTACTAAGTGTTTTATTGTATATATGTTAGTTTTTTTTTTCTTTAAAAGAAATGATAAGTAGTTCTTTTTATTTATATAGTTAAAAGTTAAGTTTTCTCTTCGTATAAAAAAAATCACAATAATATTTATTTGTTTATTTCATTCATTATATTTATTAAAAGACCAAAAATATATCTTCTTTAGATGTATGTTTAGAATTTATCAAAAACTTTTCAAAATGATTTAAAAAATATCTTTTACTCGAATCGAATTTTGAGTTTCAAATGGAAAGAAGAGTTTGTACGTACTTGTACAATTTGTTCTTTAAGCATTTAAGCGATGGCCGTTAAGCCTTTGTTTGGATGTTTAAACTCCATTAAAGACTCTTTCAAACTCGATTTAATTCACCTTTTTTTTTACAAAAAAACACCTTCTTTTAATCAAATCATTTTATCTATAATGGAAAGAAGAGTTTGTACGTACTTGTACAATTTGTTCTTTAAACATTTAGGCGATGGACGTTAAGCCTTTGTTTGGATGTTTAAACTCCATTAAAGACTTCTAAAAACCCGATTTAGCAAATACTCTTTCAAGTATCTTAAGCGATGGCCGTTAAGCTTTTGTTTAAATACTTGGATCCAATTAAATGTCTTTCAACTCTTCAAATCAATCTTTTTCATCACCTACGAGGGGGTTGTACGTACTTGTACAATTTTCTCTTTCGAGCATTTAGACGATGGCCGTTAAGCCTTTGTTTAGATGTTTGATTTCTCTTAACAAACAAACTTTCAATTCATTCACACCCTTTTACATTCTAAAACACCTTTTTTCATAAAACGAGACACTTATTCAATTTCAATACGAACATACTTCCACATGTGAAGATCTAACATCTTCCACTCGAATGCGATGATGGCCAAAATCATGTCTTATCTTGATTTAGTTATCCATTCTTGTAGTGATATCATATCCATGTGCGCGTAGTATTTCCATTTGAAAGCGATCGAGTACCTCTCGCTAAAATCAATCAACAAAACAATTCGGCGTTTTAGCCCGAACTACGATTGCTCTGACTTTCCCATTGCACTAGGGAATACGTAGGCACAAGATACAAATGTCTTGGCGAGCACAATAATAAAAAACTTTTTTTTTGTTCCTTTCTTCTTTCCAACCTAATAAATAACGCAAATAGATAATAAGCTAATAATAAATCACAAGAATAACTAAATGGGTCCCATCGAGTACGATGGAGGTGAGGGGTGCTAATACCTTCCCCTTGCTTAACCGACTCCCGAACCTAAATTTGGTTGCGATGACCATCTTATCCATTTTCTTTTCTCTTTATGGGTTTTATCGATATTTTCCCTTTCCTTCTTGGAATAAATAAAGTTCGGTGGCGACTCTGTTGTACTCCGAGTGCGCGATTGCGCTCGAGTCACATTTTTACCGCTACAACTGCATTCATCCAGAAGCATCATATTACCACCGAAACGGCAGTATCCGATGAAGAACATATTGCTTTTTTAGCGTTATGGCTTTCACGATGTGACTTCTGCTCAAGATCTATTCAAGTTGCAAAGAGATACCTTTGCATGGCTAATCAGTTGCATGCTGGAAAAAAGCTCAACCTCAGCCAACTGCTTTTAGGGTCTCTTTATGAAAACCTCAGCGAAGCTGCAACCCTCACCAAGAATTTCAAATCCGGTAGTTTACTTTATGCTGGCCCTTTCTGGCTATTACAACTGTGGCTTAATGCTACATTTGAAACTCATCTTCCCTTTCGAGGAAACGTCAATGAGGAGGATAGCAAAATCAAGAATCGAACTATAGAAGGGACAAGGTTAGCTTACCTAACTCCAAAAGAAGAAATTGGAAAGCTTCGTGAACACTTCTTGGCGTATTCAATGATGTTTGCCCGGCGTAACCAGTTCGATCCTTCTATGGCCCCCTTTGTACACAGAACAATAGGTCCTGAATGGTTTACTCGAAAATTTCCATCAACATCTCAGGATCAACAAACTGAGTCTATGGAAATTTGGGAAGCCTTTCTGACTCCAAGGTTATTTTCCCATCGCCTTCGACCATCAAAAGGTCAATGTATTCTCATGTGCTACCAACCAAATTTGGTCTCGAGACAGTTTGGGTTGGTTCAAATAAAACCCAAGTGTTTATATGAGAAAAGAAACCATATGTGTTTCCATACCTTGTACTTGACTGAAGAAGAATGTAAAACAAAAATCAACAAATACGTTGGCACCACCAATCTTCCTCCTGTCTCTTTCGAACCTGCTTTTTATTCTACACCAGACTTTCATCAATGGTGGACGGATTATAATAGCTCCCAAATCTTTGATGCTGATAGCCTTGCTCAAGAACTAACTGCAGCTTTTACTGATGTGCAGGAGAATTTTCAAAAAGGTACTTCAACTCATATTAAAGAAATCCAAGCTTTTCAAAAATTCTTTGAAACTATCTACAGGCCTGATGATCTTAGTCGGACCGTTCGTGAGGCTGCAGTCATTTTGCGCGAAAAGTTTTCCGCCAAACTGGATAAGTTGAAGTTGCCCTCGTATGTTCGACCAGAACTACGTTATGAAGTGGCTTTCAAACTTAATCCTCCAAAATTCCCTCCACTACCAAGTGCTGATTTTGGTGTGGCTCTAAGTCCTCCTTTCCCAGACTGGTTCGTGTGTGGGAATGCTCTCAAAATTCTTCGAGAGAGTACCAAAAAACGCGTTGAACGAGTGGTTCCGACTAAGCATACCTTGGATACTTTCAAAGGACATCTTCATATAGATCTTAAACATGTTCGTGTCCTGACCCCAATACCTGAAGGTTTGGATTAAGACAATCTTTTCGACTGACTTTTCTTTTCTTTGCTGATATACTGATTTCAGTTTCAACTACAGTTGTTGCACGAAGGAGGAAGATCAAGGAAGCTTCTGCCCAAAAAGATTCTGGGACATCTAAGAGCAACAAACCAAGTGAAAGTGATTCCATCGTTACTGGCAAGAAGCCCACGGTACATACTCATCTCATATTCTTGATTTTGTACAATCTGTGAGTAGTATCCATCTTACTTATCGTCTATTTGCCAGAGCTCGAAACCCCCAACAGGTTCGAAGCGGAAAGCTTCCTCGACAGCTGCCTCAGATGGCGAAGATAAATCCCCTCCCCAAACTAGACAAGGACACAAGAAGAGACAAAAAGCTGTTACCCCTTCAAGAAAAGGGAAAAGGATAAGCCCCTCTAAAACTGTTTCTCCTGGTGATAAGGCGTCCTCTGAAGAGTCTCCTTTGAAAACTGCTAGTAATGCTTTCGTTGTGGAAAGTCATAATTCAAGTCCAGACAATATCCCAACCAAGGTATTTGGGTTCCACCCCACATATTATCTTGTGATCTTAACCAAATAATTAAACTGACATTTACCTTGTTATTGCAGGAAGACGCTGGCACTGCCACTTCAGGTTTCAAGGACCATGGCTTTACCATTAATGTTGACAAACTTTACGGTAATTGTCAAACTTTAACTTTCGTCAACTAAACCCCTCAAAGGCTTATCTTTATGACTAACTTTGCTCTGTTTAACATAGGTACCTCTCAAAATCAAACTCATGTTCTCTCGCCAGTCTTTGAAGACGTTAGGCCAATTGCTACCATATTGCCTAATGAACCAGTCGAAGAAAGTCACTCCACTGACGAATCCCCACCTACTCATCAAGACAAAAATTTGGAAGAAGATCACCCATTCTCAGGCAGCGACAATGTGAACCCCCAAACACATGACAGTGAAGATATTGCGTCGGAGCAAGATGCTATGGAAGAAATTTCTCAACCAGAAAAACAAGATCCTCAAGGGACTTCGACTCTTGATACGAAAACCATTCCTGAGACAACTTCGACGCTTTCCCCCGTGAAGCCTACTCCTTTGGAGCTGGAACAACTTAAGCAAACTGATCCTCTTAGTTTCTTAAAGGCCATCATGGATGCGAATACTTCTTCGCCTTCAGAACTTAATGTCTCTCCAGCTGCAACTGTAGAATCTAGTGATAAAGAAGATATTCCTAGCCTCCTCCGACAAATAAAAGAGAGATTCTTTGGGGTCAATCTTGTAGACGTCCTCAACCGGGAACCTATTAAGAGTCACAACTTAAATCAACTTCTAAAGAAGGTAGATTTGCTTCAAGTTTCCACAGAAGTTTCAGAGGTAATTGTTCTGTTAGGCTCTCTACTCGAGCAACTCCAGACCAACATTCTTCGAAAGCAAAATGTCGAAAAAGAGCTATCTGAGACAATGGCCTCTCATGACTCTTCATGGAACTCTGCTGTGGACGCAATGAAACAAGGTGAGGCCCTCAAGCTTAAACATTCAGAAAATCAGAAGGCCTTTGATGATTATGAGAAGAACATCAACTCCTGGAAAAAAGAGATAAAGGCACTCGAGGACAAGATAAAGAAGTTGAACGTTGTCAGGCAGCCATACAAAAATCTAACCAACAAGATTTGCTCGAAGTGGTGCAGTCGGGAATTAGACATTTCGAGACTGCACAGAAATTAGTGCCAGAAATCGAAAGATTGAAGAAACAACGGGCACTAATTGAGCTTCGTATGTCTTCGTGGGAGACTCAATACTTGAAGATCAAAACGGATCTCCCTAAGGATTTTAACTAGATGTTTTCAGTCCTGTTACTTGTTGCACCTTTGTTTTGTAATCGAAACTACTGTAGACTCATAATATTTGTATGCTTGACTCCCATTTATATCTATAATGTTTGCCAGCATTACTTTTAGCGAATCTAAACATTTCTGCCAAAATATATCTTTAGATTCTCTACAGTGCTTTTTATTTAATGCAACGTGTAGAACCTGAACATCTTTCGCAGCATCCTTGCCTCTAGACTTGACGTTTCCCCTTCTCTAGCCATAATCATTATTAAACAGTGACGTCACTTTCTCCAAAACGTCGGTTTAAGACGTGCGTGCATCAGTTTCATGATTACTTCTCAACTTCCAAGGGCGGGAAACGGCGGAAGCCATAACTTCTTTCTTTGGAAAACCAACCGCAGTCCAATCACTCATTAACAATTAAAAACCACCCTTCAGTATTCCCAGTCTATATAAAGGGTCAAATATTGTCTTCATTTCTTCATTCATGCGCTTTCTCTCCAAACCAAACACAGAAAAAGAAAACACACAACTTCTCTCTCAGAACACCTTTCTTATCTTGCAATGGCTGAAACTCTCTCCTTTAACGACATCAAAGCCCTCATCAGAGGCGAGTTCAGACTCTCTGAGGATGAACTTGTTCGTCATTTTATCAATATCGAAAACCTCTTTGTCAACCAAGAACTGGACTTCTATTTTGAAGAAGTCTTGGAGGGTGCTATTTACCCCAACATGGTGGCAGAATTCTGGATGAATGCGTCTTTACACATAGATCCTGAAGGTAGGACCACCATTGATTCTGAAATTCGACACGCTCGTCTCAGCATCACTCCCACCACTATTGCCAACCTAATAAGATGCAATAACTCTGGTGCAACTTTTGATGACAACAGTTTCAGCATGACTACTCATCTCATGTTGAGAACTCTTATGGACAATGATCGCTTCAGTGCCAAAGTCATCAGGATCTGGCACCAGATGCTCGTGGGGAACTTCCAACCTCGGCGGATCGATGAAAACAACATCATGGTTGAAGACTTGGAGTTCATCCTCTGTGGTCTTCGAGGGAGGAAAATTAACATTCCTTTAATGATCTTTAAAGGACTTGTTAAAGCTGTCTCTATCGGTGTTGACCGTCGAGGGAGTGTGACTTGTCTTCCCTACGGGAGACTCCTCAGTTACATTTTCCTGAAGAAAGGTGTAGTGAGGCGGATGCGTGATTCTGGAGCCAGGGATATGTTCGAAGCTGAACCTTCGCCTGTGCTTTCCTTGGAAGGCTTGGACCAAAGGATCAACTAGCTAGTTTTTTCCTTAGGGTTTTTTTTTTCTTTATTTATATGCCTTTTTTTTTCTTTTTTTTTTTTTGTAATCTTGGATCCTGTTCTTTGGATCCCTTGTAATGCATGTACTTCCATGCTTTTAAATGAAAAACACTTTTGGTGTCTCCTTAGACTCTTTTCCTTCCATTTAAAATTTATTCTGATCGCAAAGCCATTTTGATCAACGTAGCGTATATGTTTTGACACATGCCTGACCATTTTGGCTTTTCGTAGTACCCTGAGTATCTACGTTTTTGCAATCCTTACTTCGTACATACTTGGTTTATATCTCTTCAAATATTTCCCGTTTACTCTTAAGATCCTACGATCTTCTGCTAATTCTTCAATTTCGTAAGCATTGTTCGAGAATACTTTCAAGATTCGGAAGGGTCCTTCCCAATGTGGGGACCATTTACCAAGTGCCTGATTCTTTCGATCTATAGGTAAAATAACTTTCCAAACTAAGTCATTATTAACAAAAGTTTTACCTTTCACCTTTTTATTATATGCTCTGGACACTCTTTCCTTTTGCCTTTTTATCATTTCCAGTGCCCGAAGTCTGTCTTCGTCCAAATCTACTAACTCATTCATCATTAACTCCCAGTATACGTTTGGAGGAATGTCTGCTTGTCTTTGTATTCTTACCGATTGCAAACATATCTCAATTGGGAGTACTGCATCATGTCCAAACGTCAACTGGAAAGGAGTTGTATTTGTGGCTTCTTTTGGAGATGTCCGACAAGCCCAGAGCGCTTGATCTAAAGTCTTATGCCAATTCTTAGGTTTCTTTCCCACATGTTTCTTAATAAGGCCAATTATTATTTTGTTTGCTGCTTCAACTTGTCCATTTGCTTGGGCGTAATAAGGTGTAGAAGTAAATAACTTGAAACCTATTTCTCTGGCAAAGTCTTGCATTTTTCGTCCAGTAAAGACTGATCCCTGATCAGTTGTTATACTTTCTGGGATTCCAAACCTATATATAATGTGTTTCTGAATAAACTCAATCACAGCCTCTTGATCTACATTTGCCAGTGGTATTGCTTCGACCCATTTTGTGAAATAGTCTATTCCTACCAAAATGTACCTTTGACCTTTAGATGTCTTGGGGTGAATTTCTCCAATCAAATCTAATGCCCATCCCCTGAAAGGCCATGGTTTTACTATCGTACTTAATTCGTTTGCTGGAGCGTGTTGGATACCTGCATGTTCTTGGCACTCTTGGCACCCTTTCGCAAACTCTATGCAATCCTTTAACATCGAAGGCCAATACATCCCATAACGAAACAAGAGCCATTTCATTTTGTGCCCTGCTTGATGTGCACCACATGCCCCACTATGTACGTTCGACAGAGCCAAATATGCTTCTGCTTCACCCAAGCATTTCAACAATACCCCTTCAGGAGTTTTCTTGAATAATTCATTTCCCATCAAAAAATATGACAATGCTCTATACTTGATTCTCCTGTCTGTATCCGTCAAAGGGTTTCTTAGGTAGCTAATAATTGGACTCCTCCAATCTGTGTCTGCCAACGAGTCTATATTTAGTACTTCGAATTGTTCTTTGTTGGCATAACCCAATTGTGAGTTCTCTAGATCACTTGGCGAAAGTTTAGTAAACATTGCTCTTCCTCTTACTTCAATCAATTCCTCCAACTTTTCTTTTGATACTTTATATCCTGAAGCTAATTGTGCCAAGTCGTTTGCTTCCTGGTTATTCACCCTTGATACGTGTTTTAATTCCACATATTCGAATTTCTTGAGTAGCCTATTTGCGATGACAAAATACATGATCAAACTCTCTTTGATACACTTGTACTCCTTTGTCAATTGTTTGATGACCAATTCGGAGTCTCCTTTAATTTCGACTCTGGTTGCCCCCAATTCTAACAAAGCCTCAAGTCCAGCAATTAATGCTTCGTATTCAGCTTCATTGTTGGAGCATAATGGACCTTCGTTTTTAAACTTGAGCTTTGTTGGAATTCCATCAGGAGAAATTATCAATATTCCAACCCCAGTACCCTCTCTATGCGTTGAACCATCGAAGTATAACTTCCAAGGTTTTAAGTCCACATAATGCTGATGATTCTCAACCACCACATGGTCGACAATGAAGTCTGACACAATCTGACCTTTCATTGCCTTGAGAGGCTGAAATATTAATGAATATTCAGTAAGGGCCAAAGCCCATTTGCCAATTCGACTATGTAGTATTGGCTTAGATAACATATGTTTAACAACATCACAATGAGATGAAACGTAAACATCAACTGGCTTTATATAATACTTAAGTTTGATACAGGAGAAATACAAACAAAGGCAGAGTTTTTCTATATCAGTATATCTAGTCTCTGCATCATTGAGTACTCTACTTAAGTAATAAATGGCTCTCTCGATGCCATTCTCATCCTCCTGGGCAAGCATGCTGCCTATTGTTTTATCTGATGCTGAAATGTATAGGCGCATGTGCTTCTTCCCATTTGGGGGAGACAGAATTGGTGGACAAGTCAAGTATTGCTTTATCTGATCGAAAGCTTCTTGATGTTCAGCACGCCATTCGAATTTTCCTTGCTTAAGCCGAAGTAGAGGTGAGAAAGCTTGCGTGCGTCCACTCAAGTTAGAGATAAATCTCCTTAAGAAATTTATCTTGCCCAATAATGATTGTAGTTCTTTCTTCGTGGATGGGGACTTGGTTTCCCTAATGGCTTTCGTCTTGTTCTGGTTAATTTCTATCCCTTTTTTGTGGACTACGAACCCCAAGAAATCACCTGCCTGCACAAAGAAAGCACATTTAAAGAGGTTCATCTTCAAGCCATATTTCCTCATTCTTTCGAATGATTGGCTCAGATGATCGAGATGACTCATACCCGAGGTAGATTTTACCATAATGTCATCTATATACACTTGCATGAATGTTTCTATAAAGTCATGAAATATAGAATTCATTGCTCTTTGATAAGTTGCCCCAGCGTTTTTCAAACCAAAAGGCATCACAACCCATTCGTAAGTGCCTATTGCCCCTGGGCAACGAAATGCTGTCTTGGATACATCATCTTCTGCTATAAAAATTTGATTGTATCCCGAATATCCATCCAACATGCTCTAATACTCAAAACCTGCGGCTGAGTCTACTAGCATTTCTGCTATAGGCATGGGATACTCGTCTTTAGGAGTAGCTGCATTAAGGTCACGAAAGTCTATGCATACTCTTAATGAGCCATTCTTTTTAATTACAGGTACTATATTAGCAATCCACTCAACATACCTTGTAGTTTGGATAAATTTGCACCGTAAGAGTCTTTCGACCTCTGCTTTAATCTTCGAGTGAATCTCTGGCGCGAATCTTCTGGGAGTTTGCTTAATGGGCTTCTTCCCTTCTTTTATTGGTAATTTTAGTTCGACTAAATCCCTTCCTAGACCAGGCATCTCATCATAGTCCCAAGCAAAACAATCTCTGTTTTCTTTCAGCATTTTAATGACCGTTGCTTTCAATTCTGGTTCTAGTTTCGCGCTGATATATGTTATCCTTTTTTGATCATTGTCTCCAAGATTTACTTCTTCAAGTGGATCTTGGGCCAACATCTTTATATTCGGCGCCATTGGGTCTTTTTCGAACCCCAAAGGTTCCTCGTCGTATATTGCATCCAACCTTTGGTTTGGTTCTTCTCTTATGATCTCTTCGTCTGGAGCCGTGTGTTCAGGGAGTTCGAAACTCACACGTATCTCCAATTCTGTTATTCCTTCTTTGGTTAAAACTGCATCTATCTTTGTGTCTGATAGTTCGGCTTCGAGAGCCGCCTTCCTTTTGTTCTCGGCCACATAGGCCGAAATCTTTTCGAAGAACGAAGACTCAGACATGATTAATGTCATCGTCCCAGCCTGTTGGCCGTACTGTCGGATAATTCTCCAATGGTGCTGTATCTGGTGGACCATCCATGATCTCTCTATCCCATTGGAAACCATTTGGGTGTAAAGTTAAATAGTATAATGCATTTTTATTTGGGGTATACATCTCTTCTGCAGCATGACAAGGGCCTATGTTTGCCAGGTTCCTGTCGAAGTTGGTTTTGTTCACCTGGTTGACCTCAGCCATGTAGTAACTCTGATCACCTTCGATATTCTCCACTATACCATCTTCTCTCCAAATTGTCACCCTCTGATGCATTGTTGAGGGCACAGCTGCTACCCCATGAATCCATTCCCTACCAAGCAAAAGGTTGTAGTTTGCCTTTGCTGGTATAACCATGAACATGGTTGGCCTGGTAACTGAGCCTACTGTCAAATTGACTTGAACAACTCCCAGTGTTTGTCCTATTTTGCCTTCGTAGTTAGATAAAACCATGTTATGTGGCCTTATATCCGTATCGAACATACCAATTCTTTTTAGCATGTATTGAGGCATTAGGTTCACTGCTGCTCCCCCATCAACTAGGACTTTATTAATGCCAACGTTCTCAATCTTAGCCCTGATATAGAGTGGCTTCAAATGATTTCGCATACCCTCATCAGGCCTTTCGAAGAAAGCATTTTGTTCTTCTACTGCACCATTATTCAGCACATAGTAACACACAGGTTTGTGTTTTGTCATTTCTTCGATATCAGCCTCTTCACAGTCTTCTACTTCAGTTTCCTGATTAAACTCGTGAGGGAGTACGGAAACAACATTGCAATTCAAGTTTATAGATGACACTCCATCAGAATCAAAATCATTTGTCATTCTATCCTCTTCTTTCCAAGAATTTGAACGCATCTTTTCTTCTTCATCCAAGAGTTTTTCAGCTTCGAATAATCTGCGTTCCACCGGAGGTTTGTTTGACTTTGCCCCCTGGTATGGGACTTGGTTGCTACTAGATTCTCCAGCTTCTCTTGGCCTGTATTCCTTCTGAGCCTTTTTTATTCTCTGATGCCTTCTCCACTGGGACCGAGACATAGGATTTTTTCCTTTGTAATTCTCCAATCGATACGCCTCTCGATTTGGTCTTTGAAATTGTTTCCTATATGCCATTGCAGTTCTACCACCTTGGTCCCAACTTCGCCATTTGTTGGTTCTTGCATCAGCTTGCACCCACCTATCCCTTGGCGCATCTGCAGGGATTCTGAAAGTTACCCTTCGAGTTCTGGGGTGTGGGCTATCAGGCCTCTTTGTTGGAGTCCATATGTCGAAACCGTACAGGTTAGGACGCAACCCCTGAGTTTCTTGACTCATGTAGCAATACACACGTTCGAATGATCGTGCTAGCATTTCGTCATAGACTGCCCCACATCTTGGACAGAGAGCAACTTCAGTGTTTTCTTTGTGGCATCTGACCAAAAATCCTACCAAGCTTTCCTCCATCTTTGGGTACAGTTGTAGTAGGGGATTTGGCTCTCTTCCTAGGTGTTCCCACCTTTCGCGTCGAACCCTTTCGAAGTTGGCTTCGACCCTTCGATTCAGCATGATCGAACACCTTGGACACATCCATTGCTTACCACCATTTCTCTCGTGGCAATTCCAGAGATATTCTTTGAGGCTTTCGGTTCTTGGAGGAACTTCGATGCCCCCATTTTGCCTCGTCAGCCATGTCTCTAGTTCGCCAAATTCAGACACTGGTCGTCTGGCGCTGACCATGTTAACCGCTGCTGGAGGAACTTCAGAGATCTGGATTTTCTGGAGTTTCATCCTGAGGTCTTCAGTGGCCTCACTGTTTTCTTCCTTCGATGCTTCAGTTATTTCTGTCTTGGAAGATTCTTCAACAACAGTGTTGAAGACTATTTCACCTTTTAGGCTTTCAGTAGCCTGCTTTCCATTGAACATTGCTTTAGTCTCCACAACTTCAACTTCAGAGGCCTCCACCATGTTGATATCTTCTACCTCGCAGAGGCTAGCGTCAGCAATGTTTAGGGGATTGGTATCGACCCTCATATGACTCTTGGTCTTGTCAGCAAACTTCAACCTTCCATCATTGAGAGCATTTTGAATTAGATCCCTGAAAAGAAAACATTGAGAAGTTTTATGGCCTAAAAACCCATGATATTTACAAAAACCTCTTTTCTTCCGTTGTTCCAACGGAGGAATTTTTGAATTTGGAGGTAGTATCATTTGGCCATCTTTTACCAATAAATCAAATATTTCATCACACTTGGTAATGTCGAATGTATAAGTTTTCTTAGGGAACCTATCATTCTTATCGTTTTCTACTGGGTTTTTTCCATTGGCAGGATTTAGCAATTTGCAGGCGTAAGGTGGCGCTTCTTTCAATTCAGCTAAGTCTATTTCGACTTCTTCAGGGCTATACGAGTCATTGAAAGACTCATCATCAGCGTCCTCGGCTTCGACGTACGCTACTCTCTCTTTCTTATAACTTTTATTCGCCCTAACTTTTTCTGCCTTCAGTCGTTCGACTTGTCGAACCCTGTCTGCTAATTGGGCCATGTCCCTAAGGTATTGGGTATCTAGTTTCTTTCTTATTGAATAATCTAGACCACCTGCAGCCATTTCAACAAATTCATGCTCTGGGACTGTTGTAAAACACCTTGATTTCAACAAACGGAACCTATTTAAATAATCATCAATTGTTTCTGTGAATTTTCTTTTAACACTGGCCAATTCTTTTAAACTTATCTTAGTTTGACCCATGTAGAATTGCTCATGGAAAAGCCTTTCCAAGTATGCCCATGCATCTATCGAATTTGGTGGCAAAGTAGTAAACCAAATGAAGGCATTTTTTGTCAGCGAACTAGGGAAATATTTGATCCTTAAATCCTCGTTTCCCGCTAAGTCTCCTGCTTCTGTCAAATATCTAGCAATATGTTCCACCGTTGACTCATTAGTTTCGCCTGAAAATTTTGTAAATTTGGGTACCTTAGTGCCCCTAGGCAATTCTGTCTGCATGATATAATCTGATATAGGGGATGTATAGTTTGGACGTCTAAGTCCAGTACTAAGGCCATTATTGGCCATAACCCTTTCTATCATGGCAGTTAAGTTATTTTCTGTAGCCAGATTTTCTCTTCTGACTCTTTGAACAACCTCATCTGGGTGTTCGTTCCTACCCACAATCCTTAATCTGGGTCGCTCCTCCTCCGTTTCTTGTCGAACGGGGACGGCTCTTTGATTTAAAGCTTCTAAGTTAATTATTGGAGTTCCTTCGAACATCTCTGTTCTTCGTGAGGGGCCTACATCCCTAGTGGCTGTCCTAGATGATGGAACTATGTCTTGTACACGTTCTAAAATGGGCCTCTCTTCTTGATTCGAAGGCTGTTCGTCTTTCCTTTTAGGTGGTGTTATTCCCATGAATTCTGCCATTCGATTCATTTGAGATGATATCTTTTGGAAAGTCTCCATGTTTTCTCTATTTGTAGTAGTAACATTTGCCATTAGTGGGCTTAAAACTGAAGTCAATTCCCTGGCCAAAACCCCTACCATATCATGGTTGCTTGCATCCATTTCTTGTCGAAATGCTGCTTGGTTATTTGTGGTAAAGTGAGGCACCTGGGTAGAAAAACCAGTGTTATGTGCACTTCGACCCACTGAACTAACATTCGGTGAAAATGTCGCATTGTTAGTTGGGGCATATATAGATCCTGCCCCTCGTACGCCTGTTCCATATGGGTATGGCATTCCATATGAACTATTTGGTCTCCATTCGAAAGCAGAATTCGTGCCTTGACCAGGCAAATTATTTGCAGCATTTGTCGAGGCAAACAATACGTCCTCTGCGCTTGTGGATGAGGGTGCGGTTGTCGACACTGAAACTGGAATAGTCCCTGAAAGCCCTGTATTATTTTCAGGCAAAGCCTGGGAATTATGTGCAGGTCTCGATCCATTTGGACCCGTTGCATCTCGTGTTCCTTGAGTAGAAGTCGAATTTGCCGCTCCTGATCCTGAACCTTGTGGGGGATCTCGATCACCCCCTGCACTGGCCGTAACGACCATTTTCCTGTTGTACCTTCGTTTGGGAATCGGTTGTGCACTGTTCTTTAATTTACCGTTCCTAAGGTTCATACAAGATCTTGATATTGTCAAGACAAAAATAAAGCAATTGATTAAAACAATCTGCTTGACACTGTCCCACTGGGCGTGCCAATTTGTTTACGGTGATTTCCGGTAAACAACCGCTAGTCTTCCAAACTATAATAAATATGATTTGGTTACTCGCAGGATCGACTTGATTGATCCTAGGACACATAGTCAAGAAGATTGTCATCAACGTTCATTCGAACCATATTCATTATTTGTCTTCTTCAATAAGCGTTGTTCGATTAAAGAACAAATAGTCTTGACAATCACTTTGTTATATATAAATGTGACTTCAGCGAAAAGATAAGTAACATAACATAGAAAATTAAAAGGACTATTGAAACGTAAAGAATCTTAAACTGCAGAAATGTTAAAGACTTTGAAAGTAAATAACATGAAAGTAATTCGAAAGTAAATGACATTAAAGTAAAGATACAGAAATGTAAATGACAAGAAGTAAACGAAATGCAGTAATTCTGGAAGATATTTAAAAACAAAAGATAATACACATGTATTAAAATGGTGGTGTCATACGTACATTTTCTCAGCGAACTCTTTCTCTTAACGCTTGATACTTGAGTAAATATGTGAGTGATTTGTACAAAATGAACACACAGAATCCTAACATTAAGACTCCTATTTATACTAGTTTCGACCTTAACGGTCCTATACTAATCTGCTGCCACGTTTCTCATAAGAACTTCTAGCGATGCCATCTGTTACTTGGACAGTTACGAAACCGTCTTCGAATTTCAAATCTTCCCGCCTGAGTCTGTCTTCGACGCGTGGCAGTGTATTAAACAAACACTACGAAAAAAACACGCTAAGTAGTAATACTTGAATATATTTATAAATTTGTCTAAGTCCCCGAAGACACATACTTTTCACTAGCTTTCAGTATTCATTATCTTCATAGCGAACTTAGAAATCTTTACTCTCGAAGCATGACCATCAGTAGTCATTCTTTTATTTTTAAGGGATGGCCATCAGTAACCATCTTTCCTTCGATTTTCTACTTCTTCGAAGGATAAATACTACAAAACGAAATCTTCAGCTAACAAGATTGCAATTCTTTCTTCGTGGATGGAGGGTTTGTTTCCATAATAGCCTTCGTTTTATTCTGATTAATTTCTATTCCCTTTTTGTGGACTACGAAGCCCAGGAAATCTCCAGCCTGCACAAAGAAAGCATACTTAAGGTGGTTCATCTTTAAGCCATGTTTTCTCATTCTTTCGAATGATTGGCTGAGATGATCAAGATGATTGTCATCTGAAACAGACTTTACTACAATATCATCTATGTACACCTGCATGAATGTTTCTATAAAATCATGAAATATAGAATTCATTGCTCTTTGATAAGTTGCCCCATCATTTTTCAAACCAAAAGGCATAACGACCCATTCATAGGTACCTATTGGCCCAGGGCAACGAAAAGCTGTTTTGGACACATCTTCTTCTGCAATGAAAATTTGATTATACCCTGAATACCCATCTAGCATACTTAGGTATTCGAAGCCTGCGGCTGAGTCTACTAACATTCCTGCCACAGGCATAGGATATTCATCTTTAGGAGTAGCTGCATTTAGATCACGAAAATCTATACATACCCTTAAAGAACCATTCTTTTTAATAACAGGTACAATATTAGCAATCCATTCGACATACCTCGTAGTCCTAATGAATTTGCACCGAAGGAGTCTTTCGACCTCCGCTTTAATCTTTGAGAGAATTTCTGGTGCGAACCTTCTGGGAGTTTGCTTGATGGGCTTCTTCCCTTCTTTAATAGGCAACTTCAGTTCGACCAAATCTCTTCCCAAACCAGGCATCTCATCATAGTCCCAGGCGAAACAATATTTATTTTCCTTTAGCAACGTAACAACCTTTGACTTTAGGGCTGGCTCTAACTTTGCACTAATGTATGTCACCCTTTTTTGACTTTCGTCTCCAAGATTTATTTCTTCGAGTGGGTCCTGGGCTAACATCTTGATATTTGGCGCCATTGGATCTTTCTCGAACACTAAAGGTTCTTCATCATAGATTGCGTCTAATCTTTGGCTTGCTTCTTTGCCTAAAACCTATTCGTCGTGTATTTCCTTGTCAGGTGGTTGTGGGATAGAATGTACCCCCGTGCCTGGTATTTCTGATTCTTTGTGAATGGCTTCAACAACCATGTTTGCTAGTTCAGCCTGAAGACCGCTTTTCTTTTGTTCTCGGCTATATAAGTCGAGATCTTTTCGAAGAAGGATGATTCAGGCATAATTACCGTCTTCGTCCCAGCCAGTTGGCCGTATCGTTGGTAATCCTTCGACAGGTTCTGTGTCTTCTGGACTGTCCATTATTTCTCTGTTCCACTGGAATCCATTTGGGTGTAAAGATAGATAGTACATAGCATTCTTATTTGGGGCGTATACATCTTCTGCTGCATTGCATGGCCCTATATTGGCTAAGTTCCTGTCGAAACTAGTTTTGTTGACTTGGTTAATTTTAACCATATAATAACTTTGATCACCTTCTATATTTTCCACTATACCATCTTCTCTCCAGATAGTTAGCCTCTGATGCATTGTCGAAGGTACTGCAGCAACCCCATGGATCCATTCTCTTCCCAACAAAATATTATAGTTTGCTTTTGCTGATATAACCATGAACATTGTAGGCCTTATGACTGAACCCACCGTTAAGTTCACCTGGATTAGTCCCAAGGAATGTCCTACCTTCCCTTCGTAGTTGGACAAAACCATATTATGAGGCCTTATGTCGGTATCGAACATACCAATCCTTTTCAGCATATATTGAGGCATGAGATTCACTGCTGCCCCTCCATCAACTAGGACCTTGTTGATTCCCACGCTTTCAATTTTAGCTCTTATATAAAGGGGTTTTAGATGATTTCTCATACCTTGATCTGGTCTTTCGAAAAATGCATTCTGCTCTTCGACAGCCCCATTATTCAGCACTTAATAACACACAGGTCTGTGTGTTTCCATTTCTTCCGCATCAGCTTCCTCGCAGTCTTCGACCTCCGTTTCTTGGTAAAATTCGTGAGGAAGTACAGACACCACGTTGCAATTAAAGTTTATGGATGAAACTCCATCTGAGTCGAAATCATTTGTCAACCTATCATCTTCTTTCCAAGGGCTAGACTACATCCTTTCTTCTTCTTTCTCGTTTTCAGAACTGAATAGCTTGCGTTCCACCGGAGGTTTGCTTGTCCTTGCCCCCTGCATTGGAATTTTAGTGCTGCTAGACTCTCTAGCCTCCTTTGCCTTGTATTCTTTCTGGGCTTTCTTCATTCTTTGGTGTCTTCTCCATTGAGATCTGGACATTGAGTTTCTTCCTTTGTAATTCTCCAACCTGTATGTCTCTCGATTTGATGCCTGGAACTGCTTTCTATACGCCATTGCAGATCGTCCACCTTGGTCCCAACTTCGCCATTTGTTATTTCTTACACCAGCTTGTGTCCATCTATCCACGGGTATGTCTTCAGGAAGTTTGAATGTCACCCTTCGCGCTCTAGGATGAGGACTATCAGGCCTTTTTGATGGTGTTCGGTTGTCGAACACATACATGTTGGGACAGAGTCCTTGAGTCTCCCAACCAGTGGTGAACAGCACCCTTTCGAATGATTGTGCCATAAGGTTGTCATAGACTGCCCCACATCTGGGACACAAAACGATCTCTGTATTCTCCTTGTGACACCTAACCAAGAAACTCACCAAACTTTCCTCTGGCCTTGGATAAACCTTCAACAATTGGTTTCCTTCCCTCCAAGGTTGCTGCATCCTGTTTCGTTGGGCCCTTTCATAGTTAGCTTGGACCCTTCGATTCAACATAATTGAGCATCTGGGACACATTAACATCCGACAAGCATTTTTCTCGTGACACTTCCAGAGGTAATCTTTCAAACCTCCACCTGTCTGTGTATTCCAATAGTTCCCTTTTTCCCTCAACCGACACTTCTCTAGTTCCTCTATTTCAGATAAAGGTTGCCTAATATTCACCATGTTAACGCCTGCTGGGGAAGCTTCAGAAATCTGTATCTGTTGAAGTTTCACCCTGAGGTCTTCAGTGGCCTCGCTAGATTTCTCCTTCAGATCTTCAGTGATCTCTGCCTCGAAGGACTCTTCAACGTCAGTATTGAAGACTGCATTGTCATTTAGGCTCTCAGTAGCCTGCTTTCCAGTTGAAACTATCTCCCATTCAGCAATGTCACCTTCGGACACATCCATCATATTGATGTCAACTGGTTCAACATAGTTTGTGTCTGCGATGTTCAAAGGATCAGCATCGACTTTCATGTGATTCTTTGTCTTATCTGGGAACTTCAAACGTCCATCCTTGATAGCATTCTGGATTAGATCCCTGAAAAGAAAGCACTGTGAGGTTTTATGGCCTAAAAAACCATGATATTTACAAAAACCTCGTTTCTTTCGTTGCTCCAATGGAGGAATTTCAGAATTGGGAGGCACTATCATTTGGCCATCTTTTACTAATAAATCAAATATTTCGTCACATTTAGTGAGGTCAAAAGTGTACGTTTTCTTTGGAAATTAATCACTTTTGTCATTCTCGACTGGATTTCTTCCATTCGAAGGGGTGAGCAATTTGTAGGAGTAAGGTGGTGCTTCTTTTAATTCGGCTAAGTCAATTTCGACTTCTTCGAAACTGTATGAATCTTCGAAGGGTTCGCCCTCTGCATCTCCAACCTCGATATATGCCACTCTCTCTTTCTTATAATTCTTGTTTGCTCTGGCCTTTTCAGCTTTTAATCGTTCGACTTGTCGAACTCTATCTTCCAGTTGGGCCATATCCCTCAGATATTGAGTATCCAGTTTCTTTCTGATTGAATAGTCTAGACCTACTGCAGCCATTTCGACTAATTCGTGTTCTGGAACCACGGTAAAACACCTTGATTTCAACAAACGGAACCTATTCAAATAATCATCTATAGATTCTATGAATTTCCTCTTGATGCTAGCCAACTCTTTCAAACTTATCTTGGTTTGGCCCATATAGAATTGTTCGTGGAACATCTTTTCCAAGTGTGCCCATGCATCTATGAAATTTGGGGGTAAGGTAGTGAACCATGTGAAAGCATTTTTTGTTAGCGAACTTGGGAAATATTTAATTCTCAAATCTTCATTACCTGCTAGATCACCAGCCTCTGTCAAGTATCGGGCTATGTGTTCTACAATCGATTCACTAGTATCTCCTGAGAATTTTGTAAATTTGGGTACTTTGGTACCTCTTGGTAGTTTCGTTTGCATAATATATTCTGCTATAGGGGAAGTGTAATTAGGACGTCGAAGTCCAGTGCTAAGGCCATTATTAGCCATAATTCTTTCTATCATGGCAGTGAGATTATTTTCTGTTGCCATATTGTCTCTCCTAACCCTATGTACAACTTCGTCTGGATGTTCGTTCCTTCCTACTACAACTACCCTAGGCTGCTGTTGGGGAACTGGTTGTTGGCCAGTGTTGGTCCCTTGATTTTGATTTTCTAAATCTATCACTTGATTTCTTTCGACGGGTGTCTTCCTAGGTGGTGGAACTGCATTTCGAACTTGTTCTAGGATTGGGTTACCTTCTCGATAGGTAGATTGGTTGTTTCTTCGCCCAGTTTGAGGGACTCCTAAGAAATCTGTCATTCGACCTATTTGTGAAGATATTTTTTGGTATGTTTCCACATTATCCTGGTTAGTCCTGGTAATGTTTGCCACTAATGGATTAAAGATTGACCCCAATTCTCTAGCGAGAACACCTAGCATATCGTGGTTACTTGCGTCCATTTCCTGCCTAAATGCTGCTTAACTATTGGTAGTTAAGAGAGGCATTTGGCCTGATGGGCCTGTGTTTTGTGCATTTTGACCTATCGAACCGACATTAGGCGAAAACACCGTTGCGCTAGGTGCAGTATACGTAGGTCATGCCCATTGTAATCCTGCCATATACGAATACGGCATTCCATAAGGATTCCCAGGTCTCCAACCCTCGAATGCAGATGAGGATGGTCTTGGGGTATGTAATTGACTTGCGGCATTCGTCGAGAAATGTGGTATCTCGTTTGTGCCTGTAAAAGGAGGCATGGAAGTCAAACTGGAGAATGGGATGGTCCCCGTCGGCCCTGATGTATTTTCAGGCATAGTCTGGGAACTACCTATGGCCGCAGATCCTGTCGACACTGGTATATCTTGCGCTCCTTGTGTAGAAGTCGAAACGTCTGTAGTATTTGCTGCTACTGTTCATGACCCTTGTGGGGGATCTTGATCTCCCCCTCCACTGGCCGTATTGACCATGTTCTTATTGTACCTTCGTTTAGGAATCAGTTGCGCACTGTTGGTTAATTTACCGTTCCTAAGGTTCACACAAGGTCTTGATATGTTCTAGACAAAAACAAAACAACAAATTAATGACAATCTGGTTGACACGGTCCCACTGGGCGTGCCAATTTGTTTACGGTGATTTCCGGTAAACAACCGCTAGTCTTCCAAACTATAGTTTATACTTTAGTTACTCGCAAGATCGACTAGATTGATCCTAGGACATAGTCAAACAATTGTCTTTTATGATGATTTGGTTCATATTTGTTGGTTTGTTTGGCTTTGAAATATGTTTAAGAAATAAACAAATGAAATGTAAAAACTAACAATCACTTCATTATACACGTAAATATAACTTTGGCGAAAGGCAAAGTAAATATAAATTGCAAGAAATTTAAAGTGCATGAACGTAAATTTCAGAAAGTAAATTGCTTCGAAGTAAATTTGAACGAAAGATAAAAGTGCAAGAATGTAAATGGCTGAAATATAACGAAAGATAGAAATACTGAAAAGATACTTGCATAAAGATGAATACAAATGTATTTAAAATGATGTTGGTGTCATACGTACATTTCTCAGCGAACTCGTTCTCTTAACACTTGATACTTGAGTGATTTGTGAGTGATTTGTACAAAATGAACACACTGGATCCTCATACTAAGACCCATATTTATACTATTTCGAACCTAACGGTCCTACGCTAATGAACTGCCACGTTGCTTCACATGCATACGCTTCGATTCCTTGGGCGCCATCTGTCCTCATGCGGTTATACAGAGTGTTTCGAATTTCAAATCCTCCTGCCTGAATTCTATTACGATACGTGGCGACGTGATCTCTAATGAGAATGCCGCGAAATACACCAAGTTTCAGTACTCTTTGTATTTTGAGAAAACGCTTAAGTCCCAAAGACAACCTATCTCGATTCAGCTTCGATTTCAATCATCTTCATCTTGACTTAACTGACATCCTCGAACCTGGCCATCAGGAGCAATTTTTATTCTCGCGAATTGCCATCAGAAGCCATTCTTCTTTGAACTCTAATTTCTTCGAAGAACATTTTCTTCAATCGAAATCTCCAGCTAACAGGAAGTTACACTTTAGCTGGGGGCAGTAGCAGATATGTCTGCATGTATAATGTTGCCGATCAGGTTGGTTTGCATGTATTTTATATTTCTATGCTTATCATGTTTAATTTTGCCTATCTATAAATCTCAGCGTTAGTTGAATCCCAAAAACTTTATTTTCTTGGGAGCTTCTTCTCTGTTGATTTACAACACATTTGTTATTTGGTTAGGAGATGTTTTTGTAGACAACTTAATTAAGTGTTTATTCAACAAGATCCTATCACATTAGACTTATGTTTATGTATATGATTTTTCTATTCATTATTCAAGATAAAATTAAGGCGGACTCTTTAGAAGGGTTATATACTTATATTGACTCCAAGTAGGTTTCTTTTGTATTTAGTAAATTTTCAGAATAAATTGCTGCCCATTGTGGAAATTGAGGAGAAAATATATTACTTTCTGTGCAATTCATAATTGTAATATTGTGACAATGGGTGCCTACCCGAGTTCATATGAAGCTTTGTTGAGCTTCGAAACTATGTTTTTTGTCTTAACAGTTGAACTTCAAAACATGCAAGTTAGATCATGTAGACTATGGTAGTCTAAATCACATTTTTTTTATTATTGTAAGAACGCACGGTCTACAGTTTATGCTTGACCTCGACGATTAAGAGTACACTACACAATTAGATTTTGGTGAAATCAGGTAAAATCTCACTATACAAGTATTCTATTTGGCTGCAGTGAATGAGAGTATCAGAGAGCGGACAAGATCACATGGTCTGCAGAAAAACCAATGGTGATATTATTTCTTTTGGTTAATACTTGATATAGAGTTAAGCATGTTGCAGGACTTTGTGCCACTCCTAGAAGATCACAAGACCACAAGAAGCAAAATAGTAATAAAATAGTATTTTATTACTATGTTTTTGGTTCTAAAATTGATGGGAAATCTGCTTTATTGTTTTCATTATTGAGAAAGTGTATTCCTTAACCAAATTCATAATCAATGTGTTCTTGCTTGTTTCATTAGTTCTAATCTATCAGATTGTTAAATCTAACACTCCTGTTTATTATTGTTTCCTTCAAAGTAGTAATACTTAACCAAGTCAGTTTTCGCATGCATTTCTCCAATAAATATATTCCAACAACTATTGAGTGGTATGTTGCAAAAATCATTCAATTACTAGTGGTAAGGGTGCATTTTATAATGACAAATTATTATTCCAAGTTAAATAATTTTGAAAACCATCAAACTCATACTTAGTCAAAGTTGGTAATCATCAACTTCAATTGATGTTTATTATCTTAAAATTTTGTCTTTGAAGAGTTTGGTGATTTCTTCTATAATTTCCGGAAAATTCCTTGCCTTAATAAGCTTATGATTGTGGGTACCGTTTGGCTTGCTACGGTTTGGTTGATTTGGCTAAAGCGTAATGCGGTGATCTTTGAGAAGGAAGCCTTTAGCTTTACCGAATGTATGTCGGATATAGTTTTAATCTCTTGGAGATGGTTATGTGCTTTTCATAGGAGAGTTAATCTTTGTAATTTTTATCTTTGAAATACTCTACCTCTTCTTTGTTTTGAGAGGTAGTTGTTATCTTTCTTGTATCGGGTCGGAGCATCTCTTTTGCTCCCGTTTAATTCCATTACCTATTTAAAAAACTATCTTAAAATTTTAATAATTTTTTTTTGACAAGAAAAAAAAAATTTTATATACGGGAAAAAATTTTAATAAATTTTATTTTCTCTTAATATATGAAAATAGATAAACTATTATTAAAATATTGAATAATAACACAAATAAATTTATTATTAATTCAAATATTTATATATATATATATATATATATATATATATATATATATATATATATATATATATATATATATATATATATATATATATATATATATATATTCAAACTAAAAATAATATTTATATACGGGAAAAAATATATTATTGGTTTAAATATTTTAATATATGAAAAAAATTCTAACCATTGATTTATTATCTCTTTTAACGATAATAAACTCTTTTGATTTACCATTTTGTCTTTCATTCATTTCATTTCATTTTTATTATATTTTAAAAACAATGCGCGTACTATACGAATGCACGGGTATCATACTAGTATGAATAAATGATAGTAGATGTTTTATCCAGATTCTGTAAAACTTTTTTTTTTATAAAAAAAGTCAAGAACAATTTTAATGGTGAAACCTAATTAAAACACTTGCTATTTTAATATTTCATTTGGATAATTTTTTTACTCAAAAATCATAATCGATCTAAATCAAATTAAAATTGTAAATCGCAAAAGACATATATTACACAAACTTAATACAAAGAGAATACATATAAATATAACAATTAATTTTTTTTATAAAAGTTGTTGATTCATATATATCAACAACTTATTTACATTAATATAAATATAAATAAATACTATTAATTTATTTTTTTCATAAATAATATTCTAGTAATATCATAAATATAAATAAAAGTTGATTATTATAAGTATTAATTAATAATTTAATCACGACACCTAGTTATATGGGAGCAACCTCGATTGTATTTATTGGCTGCTTCCCTTCCCTTTTGGCCATTACTCTCATGCATTTTTGTTTCAGATAAAATGTGTGCATTGTTTCCTCTTCCAAGTCTCTCTAAACTTTCATATGAATGTGGTGGATTTCCTTCTACGTGCTTCTTAGGAAAACCTTCATGCATAATATGTGTATCATGTTCCCCTGGAACGTTCTCGGAACTTCCAGGTGAAATATGTGCATAAATTGATATGTTTTGGTTTAACATAACAATAGTAAAAAGAAAGAAACAAATGAACAATGATTTCATGATGAGAGTAGTTTGAAAATACTATCAATGTTTTGTTCTTCTTTTTACGTGTGTTTTTTTTTTTTTTTCAATTCAAATTAAACTACACTTCATGAGGATTTATAGTTTCTTTAATGTCTCAAATTTAATTTGTGTATTTATAACAAATATAAAATTGGGTTTCATTTCAATGATGGAAAAAGAAAATTATTTTTGGCGATATTTGTATTATAAGGCTTATTTGTTTAGGATAAATTTGTTATTTACTATTTATCAAATATCTTTAAATGTATCATCATCCTTGGATTGAAATAATTTTGCATTTCAGACTTCTTTTATAGCTTTCAAAATCTTTAGATATTTAAAATAAGTAAATGTAACAAAAAAAAAATTGAATAAAATTGAATGGAATAAAATAAAATTGAAAAACTTTGACAAAATAAATTAAAAGATAACGAAAAATAACGAAATAGGAACATAATTTTATTCTATTATTTGAATATTTTAAGACATGGTATAAAACAAAAGTTATATTTTTTTTTAAAGTGTGCGTACATCGAAATAAATTATTATTTTATTATTTTGTTTGTTTAAATAAAACTTTAAAATTAAATGTCTATATAAAGTAGTATTTTTTCTTCTAATTTTTCATTCTTTAATACATCCATACCTTATATTGATTTAGATATTGGACTATTATGTCTCCAATTAACATTTCGTTTTTACAAGTTTCATACTTACGAAATTTTGAACTGATATATCATAGGGTTAAACACCTTTATACCTCATTTGGAGCGAATCTAAAAAATAATCATGTAAAAAAAACACAGATTTCATCCCTCTAATATGAAGATTCTCACATTTTCAACCTTTAGTAAATTTGTGATTTAACTTGCTGAGTTGTCATTGCCATGTAAGTATTTTTTAATATACCATATGTCTAAGTGCAATTTATTAACCCCAGTTTTTAGAAAGAAAAAAATTGGCATTCGTTATTCACCACTAAATAAATGTATTTTATTTTTCCATGATTAATGTCGATCATTGACTCCGACGCTTAAAAGCCATAGTAGCGTTAGCTTGGTCTACGCTAAGAGCTATTTTAATTTATATTTATTACAAGATAGTTAGACATGACTTAGCCGAGTCTACTACATATATTATCTTTAAAATATTTTTAATTTTATTAATTAGCGTTAGTATGGCCGAGTCTATAGATTTATACATTATAAATATTTTTCTTTAATAAAATATCATCGGCTTGGCCGAGGCTAGCTACTTGTTTTGACATTTTTAAAAACAAAAAAAGGTGTATACATTGTCTCGAACCAGCGACCTCTAGCTTTGGAAAGAAAATTCAATCAATTATGTCACAATGCTTTTGAAGTTCAAATAGTAAATATATTAATACATTACATTGTCCCTGATTATGTTCCCTTGATATTTTTCGTTTCCCCTTTCATTCTTTTCCTCTTCCCTCTTTACTTTCTATTTTGCCTCACTAAATTCCTTTCTTGGCCCAAGAAAAAATAGGCTTTTCCCTCTAGCCTATCGATTGGCTCATCAATTTTAGTCTAAGAAAAATTCCTTTTTCTTTACCACCCTCTAGCATATGAAAAGAAGCTCTTCCCGTCACGATTTCACATCAAGGAAACGTAAACTTCCTATCTCACTCCTCACTCCAATTTTTTTTCACTTTCTCTCACTTAAAATTTGTCGTAGAATTTTTGAGAAAGTTTTTTTTGTTTAGTGAGGAATCTTGTATTCTAGAAGGGTTACAATTATGAATTGACCAAGGTATATTTTTATGTTGGTTGAATAATTTATCCATAGGAAAATGTTTGTTTGGGTCAGAAGTTAAATCCTTTAAAAGCTTTGGTTTGGGGATTTAGGTTATAATTCGTCACTTCGGTTCAAAAGATTTCTTTGGTTCGAGATCAACCTGGTTCAAAATCCCAATATGGTTCGTGGTTATCCTGGTCAAAACCATGGTTCCGTTCGTAAGCTCATCTTGGTCAAAAGCTTGCTTTGGTTCTAGATACGCCCAATTTAAAATTTAAGTGGTTTGTGGTCAGCCTGATCAAAACCTCGTTTCAGTTTTGAGTTTAGTCCGATTCAAAAGCTCATCTCTATTCGAGATAAGCCAGTAGAAAATATCAGTTTAACTTGGGGACTAACTACTTCAAGTAGGTGTTTGGAAAGAAGACTAACCGCTTCAATCTACTGTTTGGAAGGAAGACTGTATGCTTTTCTCCAGTGTTTGTTGTTTGATTGGACGTTAGCCTAAAACTTCATTTTTTTCTTGTATAAGGGGGCTCAAGAGTTCAACCTACTAAAAGCTCTTAAGATTTATTAGATACTCTTACGATCAAATATTGGGGAGAAGATTAGGTCATTTAATTTCGATTGCACCTCTATGAATCCTGGTGTCTTTTCTCATTCTCTTAACTTTTTACTTTCTGCATTATTAATTTCCGCTTCTAATTCATAAAACAGTTTTAAAATGTTTTTAAACTCTGAAAATAATCATTAAAGTTTTTCAAACTACCATTTTTTTAAAACTCAAAATTCACCCCCACTTGTGTGTGGAGTCACATGTCCTACAAAGCAAGATAACAGAGCATTCCCAAACAAATGATGATAACGAAGAGGAGGAAGAAGGCAAATACAGAGAAGATAAAGAAATACATTATGAGGATGATAGACCATGCACAACACAAGCATCATCATTGTGAAGTTCTTACTGCTTTAATAGTTTAATTTGATTTCTTCATGAACAATATTTATGATTTTATTTATAAGATGTGGAATTACTAATAATATAACAATGATTTTGGGTGTGTGGTCATTTTGTATTAAGTAAATAATCACAACTAAGTCCCTAATATATTCAAATAATATATGTCTATTTAGTGTCAAATTGAATATGCACAAAACCATTAGATCTGGATCTGAAATGACACAAAAAACCAAGTATTCTTGCTGTCAAAAAGAGTGTGTTAAGTGTGCCACACAATGCGCCTAGCCCTCATTAATGTAGAGGTGGCCTAAACGCCACCTGATGTACCTAGCATAACTTGATTACTGTTAACTTGCTATTTGTGAGAGATTCATGCCTTTTACACTTGAATTTATTTTGTTATTAGTTAGATTTAATAGGATAATTTGAGTTTATTTTTCGTGTTTAAGTCATTTTGTGAAGAGCACAATAAGTTCTCGTTTAGTGACTTTTATGTGTCAGTCACTTGCGTAGGACTGATTTATGATAAGTTGTGGCATGACAAACAAGAGTGTCATTTCTACCTCAAATTTTAACAAAGTCTCATATGCAAAGGAAGTTATAAGGAAAGAAGGTATACAACAATATGGAAAACATAGCAACAATGTGAAGACTGGAGTGCAAGTGAGTTGGAAAATATGAATAGATAAGATCAAGCACTACAAGATAAAATTCTACAAATGCTGATGTGCAAGGAATTGCGCGCGTTGTTGTATGTCTGCACAACAGACATGCAACAAGGTGTATTGTCGTATGCATGTTGGAAATTGTACTAACTGTAGTTGATTTAAAGGAAAAAAGGAATATGTTGTGTTTATCGAGCCAAAAACAAGTGATATCCACAAGGCCCATGATTCGATGACAAGATATAACCTTAAAAGTTAGAGGTTATAAATGGAACCTCTTAGTAAAATGGAGAGAGGTTCAGCAGTTGGAAAACTTGTGAAATTACTCTAAAATCATCTTACCGAAAAACTAGAAGAGTTTTGAACTAATAGTGAATAGTGTCGATCATACCCCAATTTATCCCCAAAGTCATTCATTCATCAAAGCATTTGTATCATCGTTCACTCATGCATGCATTAGATCAATAAAATTCAACATAAGGTCAACTTGCATTCCGTTAAAAATTTAGAAAATAATTTAATCACATTTCATGCATTTTCATCGCCTCATGTATTGTTTAAAGTTGACTTAAGGTCAATAAGAGTAAAATTCTAGTTCTACAGGCTAACCGATGAAACCAATTTCCCACAGTGCGTGATATTATCGAGTGAAATCTTTGAGTTTTGATCTTTAACTGTCTGTTTTGTTGAACTATGTTGCACGTAGGTCATTCTAGTGTGCTCATTTTATTTTTTCGAGTTTGTACGCGGTCGCATTTTTGCATGTTCGAGACAGTTTATCCGAGTATTTTTAATAGCACTTTTGAACATTTCCATACATTTTTCTGAACTTCATCGCGGTTAGATCATTTTTATACGTTCATTTTATTTTTTGATCATACGCACGCTTGCATGTTTTTTTGTTTCGGTCCCTTTTACTTCTCTTTTTTGTTTTATTTTTGTTAATTCTCTGGTTTTTTGTTGGCATTATGTTTGGTAAAACTAACTTATGTGGAGATGTTGAAGAAGATGTTCTATCTTCAACTAAGAATAAATGTCGAAAAAAGATGTCCTATGCTGGATCATTCGACATCGCGTCCAGGACAACTGGGTTGGGCTTCTTGGATATGCTCGTTACAGTTGCAGAAGATTCAAGGAATATTATGCAATTCTATGTGGCGCTGAATTTGAGGATAAAAGATTTTATCTATTTTCAACATTTTTTATTGGTTTCTAAATTTGGAGAAGATTTAGGAAACTAATATTTGAAACCCTATCTTCATGGAGAAGATTGAGGAAGATTTTCTGGAGTGCCCTGTAGCAATTTGAAGCCTAAGTCCAGTCCAGAAGATTGTTATATATAGTAAGCATCAAACCTATTATTTTGTGTGAATTTACATTGTAGTTTGGTTTAGGGTTTGTGTAGTTTTGTCTATTGTGAGCCACTCATATATCACATTGATAGAAGAGTTTGGTGTTTCCATCGAGTTGTAAGTTCTGTATTCATTCATAAGCTTTTACGCATTGGATGACTGTGTTTTAGAAGTGTGTCTTATAATATTTGTAATTGTATTAAGGGGGATTTGAGGTGGGCCTCATACCTAGGTGAGTCTTAGATAAAATTTAGCACGGGTAGTGATTAAGTGAGAAGTCAGTAAATCGGAGATTGTTTACGTGTGAACTAAATGTTGTTTGCATAGAACTTTGAATTCATACTATCATAGTGGACTTATCCCTGGCTTAGTAGCCCCCAAAGTATGTATTGTTGATACCGAATTGGGTGAGCAATTACTTGTGTTTTTTTTTTAAAGATTATGCACTTTTATACCTTGTCATTGTGTGTGTTTGGAAAATGGTGTCTCGACTTCCTTTAGGACATCTTTAATCTGAACGCCGGAATTTTAATTGGTATCAGAGCAGACATCCTGCTCTAACGTTGCTTGAGATTCAGGGAAGATACTTTATGGTATAATGGACAAGGAAGGAGGAGAGTTCTTGAATAGACCACCTATTCTTGATGGAACCAACTATGACTATTGGAAAGCTTGCATGGTGACTTTCATTAAGGATATAGAAGGTAAGGCCTGGAGAGAAATTGTCAAGGGTTGGAGTCCTCCCGAGGTTAAAGACAAGGACAGTAATGTTATGGTCAAATAGGAGGCAGACTGGGATGAAAAAGATGATGCAGACGCCCTGGGAAACTCCAAAGCATTGAATGCCCTATTCAATGGTATGGATAAGAACATCTTCACACTGATCAGTGGTTGTACGATTGCAAAACATGCTTGGAAAGTCCTAAAGACTGCACATGAAGGAACCTCCAAGGTAAAGATGTCAAGAGGCTACACCCAAGAACAACAAAGTCATTACTCCCAACACCACGAGGTGGGCCCCTCCATATCCACATCTCATCCTAGCCCCGACTTGGGCCTAGATGAGGAATACGACCCAAGCGACCCAATAATCACGCAATCTTCACTTTACCGTAGCACCCAATGTAACGCCACAGACTGCTTTCGGGATGATCAACTGACCCCACAAACCAACACAAGTCTTTTTCAGCATGCTTTGACCTCACTCACACGCTTTTCACGAAACTTCCCAGAAGGTCACCCATCCCAGAATTGCTCCAAGTCAAGCACGCTTAACTTTGGAGTTCTTATCGAACAGACTACCGAAAAGAAGATGCATCTTGTTGGTATAGGTAGTACCCACAATCCTTATAAGCTTTCCTTCAACCATGTAGTCCCATACCTGCACGGCCTTAGGATCTCTCTCATTCCGATGTGCCGACCACTCCTTTCCATATTTGGCCTCGAGTGTTACATGCGGTGTAACCAACAACAACCATATGGCTACACCACACCCTAAGCAAAATACCTTTTTACCAAGGAATTTCAAGTGTGGGGTGCTACCAACCATATATGGCTACCCCACCACCCGCACCACAACGACAAAACTTTAATGGAATGGGGAACCGACTCTTTGACAATAAGATCGAAGAGTACACAGACAACGAATGCATGGAGGGGCTAATACAAAGACCACCTACCCTAACACAACAAGAACCTCAAAGGGGTAGGGGTCGACAACGTGTTCAACGTGTTTAGGTAGCGCCTAGGTGCGAAATTGACGGCCGTTACGGTGACGATAGACATTAGAATATTTATAATATTTTTAAGAAAATTTGTAATGCATGTTTTATCATTAATATATATTTTTTCGTATTTTTAATTATTTATTAAATACTTAATTTTATATAAAGTAAATAAATAAATAAAAAGGACATAGGCGTCATCCCACATGGCAACGCTAAATGGGTTTGCATGTTGACGCCATGGCGGTGGCGCATACTCACAAATAAATACACATCGGTGCTATAAGGGTGACTGCTATGTGTATGGCACCCTGGTTATGCAGGTAATTTTTTGAAAACCTAATTTTTTTTGTATTTTTTTTTAAAACATGGTTATTTATATTTTTTTCACAAGATTTTTATTAAAATTTACAATCATAATTTTTAAGTTTGTTAAACTATGTAACATTCCATTAATTTCAATTATTTTTTTGGAGCAAAAGAAATTTTATTCCAAAACAGAGTGAGTACACAAGCCGATCATAGATCCAGGCATCTACATGACATAAGCAAAATCAATTACCTAAAGCAATAAACTACTACAGCTTATTGCAATAGGTTAACAACTTATAGTCTAACTCAGCCCTATAGGTGATGGTTTCCTTGATACTTTTGCTCTTTAGATCATCTTTCCTTCCTTCTTTGAAAATAATCTTGTTGCGGTTTTGCCAAGCAGCATAAATCATTTATGTAACTGCTAGTTTCAAGAGACGCGCCCTTCCACTCTTGCCTCTTGTCTGCTCACAAAGCCATTTCAGCTCCTCAATCCAGTTTCCCGGAATATGACTTACCTTCATCCATGAAAGGATTTCTTGCCAAACATTCTTGATCGCTGAACACTCAAAAAATAGATGTCCACAGTTTTCCATTTGATCACAATACACACATTTGCCATCATTTTGAATTCCAAACCGGATTAATCTATCTTTTATGGGCAATCGGTTTTGGCAAACAATCCACAGCGTAAAGATAGCCCTCGGTCTTGCCCTGTTTGAGTACATCAATAATCTCCACGGAACTTTGGGTCTATTACCCCTAAACATCTGATACATTTTGTTGGTTGTATAAGTCCCAAGCATTTGGAACTCATGCCATGTAGCAGACTGCATCATAGCATCCCTGTACTTAAAGATAACTTTCACAATCCACGAGCTAGTAACACTAGGGGTGAAATTGGTCACTGTATTCCTCTTGAAATAGTATAGGTGTATCCATTGGATCCACAGCTTATCCTTTTTCTCGCAGATATTCCACAAAAGTTTGCCAATTGTGGCCCGGTTCCACTCTGTCAGAGAAATGATGTTCATACCCCCAGCAGCAATAGAATCACAAGTATGATCCCAAGATATGGGAGTTTTCCTGGAAGCAGTATCTTTACCAGTCCATAAAAATCTTCTGCAGAGGCTTTCAATGTATGTGATCACTTTCTTGGGCAGAGGAAATATTTGCATCCAGAAATTTGCTATTGAAAACACTACACTTTTTATCAGTTGTAAGCGACCTGCATATGACAAAAGTCTAGTACTCCAGTGGTTGATTCTACTCAGCATCTTGTCTATGAGGGGTTGGCACATGTTAATACTCAGCTTCCTACTAGCTAATGGTACTCCAAGGTACTTAAACGGTAAAGTACCTCTACAAAAGCTAGTTTCTTGTTGTATTAAATCGTGTTCCTCATCTTGTCCACCTCCAAAATAGACCTTACATTTGTATGGACTAGCAAGGAGGCCAGTTGCAGCAGAGAATTCCTTAAACTTATTCATCATCAAATGCACAGAATTCAAGTCACCCCTGCTAAATAAAAGTAAATCATCAGCGAAACAAAGGTTAGTAATTTTAAGCTTATGGCATTTCGGATGGAATTTAAACTGAGGCTCAGTGGTAAGAGTTGGTAACACCCTATGCAGATATTCCATGATTAGGACAAAAAGAAGGGGTGACATTGGATCACCCTGTCGTAGACCCTTTTGGCTTGTAAGATTCTTGAATGAGCACCATTGACCACATATCTATAGGACACTGTTGTCACACAACTCATAATCCAATTGATAAACTTGTGAGGAAACCCAAGCTCCATAAGGATTTGATTGAGAGCACTCCACTCCACAGTATCGTAAGCCTTTTGAATGTCCATTTGTATCATGCATCGAGGGGATATATTCTTCCTCTCATACCCTCTCACCAGCTCCTGAGCCAACATGATGTTATCATGGATTACTCTTCCAGGCACAAATGCAGATTGACTATCATCAATTACTTCTGTGATTACTCTGCCCAGTCTTGCAGTGATGATTTTTGAGATGATCTTATAAAGAGTGTTGCAGCAGGCTATAGGTCGCATGTCTCTAACAGTCTTTGCTTCTGAGGATTTGGGAATTAGAGTCACCAAAGAACAATTGGCAGCTTTATATAATTTGTTTTCTCTGAAAAACTCCAGAATTGCCTCCTTTACATCCCCTCCAATAACACTCCAAGAAGTTTTAAAGAAGTAGGCATTAAAACCATCCTCTCCTGGTGCCTTGGTGTTGCCAATACTCATCAGTGCCTCCCATATTTCTTTGTCCTCAATAGGGGTGATGAGCTGCTGGGCCTGTTCTCTAGACAGGATTTTCCCTCTCCTAATAGCAGTTATATCAATACTTTTTAAGTTTTCAGTTCGTGTTCCCACCAAATTCTTATAGAACTCCAAGATTTCATCTTTAATTTGATCTTGAGTGTTGAGAATCCTACCATCCAAAGCAAGAAGAGTGTGGATTCCCTTCTGTTTGTTCTTTTCCCTAACTGCTGCATGGAAATAGGAGTTGTTGTTGTCACCCAGTTTAAGCCATGTGACTTTAGATTTCTGTTTCAGCATGTCCTCCTCAATTTGATTCAAGTGAAGCACCTGCTCATAGCAAATCTTCACCTGGTCTCTTAGAGTCTCATCAAAAAGATTCTGATTAAGTTGCTCTTGTGTTTGTATCAGGTCCTGTCTAGCTTTCTGAAGTTGCACCTGAATTTCTGTGACTCTTTTGGTAAGGGGTCTGAAAGCAGTCTGGAGGTGTTTCAATTTCCCCCAAAGTCTGAACATTGCAGTGCCCTGAGTGGAGTAATGCCAACTATCCTGAAGCACCTGTGTATAAGAAGGGTCAAGAGTAATACAATTAAGAAATTTAAAGTAAAACCTTCTCCGCGGCATGTGGTTCTCCAATCTAATCCTTAAAGGGGCATGATCCGATATATGGGGCAGAAGGACATCAACCAAGGCTTCATGGAAAGTTTGAAACCATTCAGCATTACCAATTAAATGGTCAATTATGGAGTATATCAACCCAATCTTGTGCTTATTTGACCAAGTGTAGTGGCTACCCTTGGTTTTTGCCTCAAACAGCCCAGCCCTATGCATCATGTCAGTCAAATCCCTGAATTCAGCGATGGTAACTGGGGTGCCTCCAATTCTACCTTGACTGTTGATCACATTATTGAAGTCTCCCATGGCTATCCAAGGGGTGTGAAGGTTGTTTCCCAGCCTCTTAATAATATTACAAAGAGTTTTCCTCTTTTCAATCTGGTTATAGGCATAAACAATAGTAATAGTGTACTTTATTTTCTGGTCTAAACTACTTACCTCAACATGTATGTATTGGTCTCCCATCTGTAAGACACTCACATTTACCACTGTATCCAGCCACATGAGCCAGACTCTGCCATTCTCATGATGAGCATAATTATCTACAAATTGCCACTTATTCCCCATCTTCTTTCTTATTTCTTCAGCCTTGTGCTTTTTGACCCTAGTCTCAAGCAAGGCAATTACAGGCACTCTAAGCTCAGAAAGGTAGGAGCTAACCTCCTTATGCCGAGACTCTTTATTAATGACCCTAACATTCCATGTGACTAGCATCCTCCACTATGTTCCCTAGAAGGATTATCTCCAGTCCGTAGGGGAGTAAATGGATTTTGAAATTCCCAAGTCTGTGTCTGTTTAGGAGTACTAATCATTGGTCTTTTCCCTTTATCACCCTTGGAAGTCACCACTGTCCAGTCAGCATTTTCTGCAAGTGTTTCTTTCTCAGGGATACTTGGGAGTGGCAATTCCTCCTCCTTCTTTTCCTGCATAGTTGGTTTAGGCTGCCACACCTTTTTCTGCTTCACCAGCTTCTGTATTGCACAATCATGGCCTATCTTAAGGCAGGAATGACAGTAGGTGGGTTTCCATTTATATTCTATCTTATGTTCAATCAGCTTACCTGTGTGATCTTTAATAGCTATTGTATCTTTAGGTTTCTGGGTGATATCTACCTCAACCAAAACCCTAGCATATGATATGCGAAGTTTCTTCGCGGTGCATTCATCAGTTGTAATTGGTTTGCCTATCGCGCTAGCAATTTTTGAGATACTACGTTTCCCCCACAGGTGTAGTGGTAAATTGGGCAGAGTAATCCATAACAGTAGTATGCGAAGCAAATCCTCTTTAATCTCAAAATCATTAGACCAGTGTTTAAGGAAGAGAGGCTTACCGTATATAAAATAGGGTCCTTGAGCCATGACTTTCTCCATATCTTCATACTTCTTAAAGCGAACAATGAAATACCCAGCATCATTATAATAAAGCTCGGGTAATCCAACAAAGTTCCAATTCTTTTCCATGAACTTCTTCACTGCGTGCATTGAAAGTATTTCACCCAGCGCAAACAGGATTATTGCATTCTCCCAGTATTCAATCTCCTGGACAACATCTTCTTCCTCTATTGCGATTTCAATTTCCCCGTTGACAATGTTAGGGGCAATGAAATCCACAGCCATCCCTCTGGAAGCATCTCGGTTACCTTGAATAATCTCCACCCACGGTTTCGTGTTTGTCATCGTTGGAGTCGCCTCCACCGAAGGTGGTTCAGCACTCTTTGGGTGGGGTATCTCTCCATTCTTCTCCGGTGATTTTAAAGGATCCTCCGAATTCGTAGTAAGTAGTTCTACAGTCGCCTGAGTCACAATAGTTCTCTCTGTCGTGCGTTGGAGCGCCACCGCCAATTTTTTCGGCCAACCGACACCCCTTCGTGGTTTGGTCATCAAACCCTAGCAGAGCTCTCCATTAATTTCAATTATTCATATAAATTTTTGAAATTAATTTTATAAAATATTTCTTATAATAAAAATTTAATTCATATTATTAAAATATTTTTAATTTTATAGTTTATACAGTAAGAACACAAAAGTCAAACTATACATTACTATTTTTTAGTATAATTTATTAGATTATAACTACAAACTTCTGACACAATAAATAAATAAATATATTGTGTAACTCATATTCTTAACCTTTAAATTATTTTTTTATTCTATAACTCATATTCTTTCATCATTATAATTCACTCATTTATTGTACTAATAAAACTTTCAAATAATAATATGATTAGTCATGCAAGTTAATTAATAAAAATATTATTAGACTATTAATTTTGTGAATGTTACATGATAAAGTGAGTTACTAGAAACTTTTAACTCATTATTATAATTCACTTATTTATTTTACAAATATAAATTTTAATCAATAATATGATTAGTCATACAAGTTACATAATAAAAATATTAGTAGCCTATCAATTTTGTGAACGTGCATAATATGTGAGTTATTAAATTTTTTTAAAGATTTAATAAATATAATTCATAATTTAATATTTTTATTAAAAACATATTAGTCAAACTATACATTACTATTTTTTATTATAACTTATTAGATTATTACTACAAACCTTTGACATTATAAATAAATATATTATGTAACTCATATTCTTAGTCTTTAAACTATTTTTTTTTATATTATGTAACTCATATTCTTTCATTATTATAATTCACTCATTTTTTGTACTAATAAAATTTTTAATAATATGATTAGTCATGCAAGTTACATAATAAAAATATTACTAAAATATTACTAGACTATTAATTTTGTGAATGTTACATGATGATAAAAATATCATTTTTAATATTAAGTTACATGATTAGTATTTTATTAAAAATTTAATTCATAAGTATAAATTCATTTATTGAAATATTTTCAATTTTATAATTTAAAGAGAAAAATCACATATGTCAACTACCACTATTAAATCATTTTAATTTTGATTGAAAAATGTTAGGTCATAAGATATTACATTACAATTATTTTTTAATAAAAAATAATAATAATATATTTTTTATAAGAAGTAAAATTAAAATGATTTTTATATGTAACATTTTAAAGCTTTCTAAATATTATTATGATTTAGTCATTTATTGTACTAATATAAGTTTTAATTAATAATTTGATTAGTCATTGTTTGTTATTATTCTTTTAATAATTATTGGGTATATAAATATGAGATATTGCATCATCATCTTGTTCTACGTACAAATCTTTGATAGTGTTCTTCAATTTTGTATAGTGAAAATTTAGTTTCTCTTAACCTATATATTTCTTGATATTAGTTTTTGTGGTAGAAAAGATTGGAGTATCCTCAGTCGGCCTTTGCATGCACACTGTAAGGTTATTCTTAATGTGGCTATTGTTCATTTGTTTAATGGTATTTGGCTAGCGCGCAATAGTGTGAGATTTAAGGATCGCAACATTTCTCCCGCCTCTTCGATTGCGCGTATTGTTTCGGTTTGTAGTTTAGCCGGTAATATTTTTAAAATTCCTTCTTTCATCAATATCCATGAGTTTGAGGTTTTGAAGAAGTTTAACGTCAATATCCAGCCCCCTCCCGCCCCAAAGATTGTGGAAGTCATTTGGAAGCCGCCTCCGTGGGATTGGATTAAAATTAATTGTGATGGTGCCTCCATTGGCAATCCAGGTCCCTCGGCTTGTGGAGGTATTGCTAGAGACTATGATGGTAGGTTCCTTGGAGCCTTTGCTAGTTTTATCGGTGATTCTAACTCTCTCATTGCCGAACTCACCGGAGCTATGTTAGCTATTGAGTTCGCCCATGAGAGGGGGTTGGAGAAAGATTTGGCTGGAATCAGATTCTTTAGCAGTGGTGCGTGCTTTCTCTCATCCGTTCTGTGTTCCTTGGCATCTTCGTACAAGATGGATTAATTGTGTTAATATTACGGAAGGTATTTCTTTTTTGGTGTCTCATATTTTCCGCGAAGGAAACAGTTGTGCGGATTCCCTGGCTAATATAGGTCTAACTATTTCTGATTACACTAATTATAGTAACATTCCTAGTTTTTTGCGGGCAGATTTTGTAAAGAATAGGCTTGGTTTGCCTTTCTTTAGGTTCATCAATTCTTGAGAGGGTTTTGGTTTATGTCCCCCCTCCTTTTGTATCAGTTTTTTTATTTGATATATAACCTTATTTTAAAAAAAAATTATTATATCATAAATATTTAAATTCTCTTTAAAATTGATGCAACTTTTGTTTGTATACTATTTTAACTTTCTATCTAACCTAATTTTTTAGTTATTTTTTATTGGATGATTTAAACCAAGAAGAGATGATAAATTTGTGTTGCATCATTGTTTGGAAGTTTCATGAAATGATCGCTCATGTAGCCATATAAGTAAATGTCTTTAACTCTAATATATACATCAATAAAAATCCTATTTTTTATTGATATAGTTTTTGTTAATTTGATATTTTATGAGTTTAATGTTTCAATTAGATGTAAGTGTTATAGAAGAAGTATAACCATTTCTCAATTTTTGTGATATCTTTATATGACTTTTTTCCTCTTTATCTTATAAAATGTATGTTATGTTTGGATAAAAGTTTTTATATAGAGTATAATTTTAATTTCAATTTCATAATCATCTATCACCTAATAATATTTTACATAATAAAATAATTATAAGACTATTAGCTAACAATATATTAATTTCAAAAACTTTTCATTACCTTTACTTTATACAAATTTACATAATAAAAGAATTATAAAACTATTAGCTTCAAACATGTTACATAATCAATGAGTTATAAACCTATTTATTATTAAAATATTTTCAATTTTATAATATATAGAGGAAAAACATGTATGCAATCTTTTAGGTTATTATTTTTGGTTACAGCCTATTACATTATTAGTATAGGAATTACAAACTCAATTTTATATCTAAATTTAAACTCAAAAAATAAATATTTTTTAATTGAGTTGATACATGAACAAAATTTTCGTAAATATATGTTAATCAATATCAATAATATAAATAAACTAAATATATAGTCGTAAGAATGTAGAAAAAATAGTTAATTTATTAATTTATTTAACAACTATGAATAATTATTAGTCTAGATATAGTAGTTTTCATATGATACTTCCTTGTATTGAACATCTTTTAATAAATGATATGAGTTAAGTTAGATATTGTCAACAAAAAAAACTATGAATAATTATTTAAATTTATTTTTTAAAAAGTACATTGTTGTATTCAATTGTTTCTTCACAAAATAAATTTTTAATTTATTTTATTTTACATTCCTAATAAATGATTATATAGAAAAATCATTTGGTCACAATTTTATTAATTTATTTTAAAATTTGAATATTTTTAAAAAATATTTGAATAAATATATTACTAAAATACTTTTATAATTTTTTTTTTGAAATTCCTCATATTTCTCAATCTCACCATTCAAATGCTTTATTAATTTTTATTACTTCCAACTAATATTATTTATGATTTTTATAACGGCCAACTAATATTGTTAATAATTTTTGTAACTTAATTTACTATTGAATTTATATTCAAAAGTGATATATAAAAGTGTTTTTTGTTATAACTATAAAAATTAATGATAATATTTTTATTAATTAAAATTTAACTTATACATAATTTTTAAAATATAAACATAAAAAATAACAAATATATAAATCATAAAGTAGATACAATAAATATTAAATCAAAGAAAAACAAATTAAAATTGTATTTGAATAAAGACCACATTTATATTATTATAACAAAACAAAAGATAAATAAAAATTAAATATATTATCTAATAAAATTGTAGTTTACCTAGTATATATAAATTGTGTTATAGTAGTTACATTCGGGGCCGGTCCCGACTTTTTAGAGGCCCAGGGAAAATATAAAAAATGGGCCCTTAAAAAAATTGAACAATTAATCAAAAGATTTAGTCATAAATAATACTAAAATTGTTAATTTTTTTAATATATATAAAATAAATTTAATAATGTATCTTATTAAAACAAAACTATCCATAATTTAAATTAAGTTTGAATTAATTAAAAAAATTATAAGATTTTATAAATATTGTGTTAGGTTTGATTATTTTAAATCAAGTTGTTTTAAATTTATGAATTTAATTTATTATCCATTCATAAGAATTAATTAAAAATAATATTAATATCCAATTTTTTAAATTTATTACTATAAAATAAACTTTAACAATATATATTTTTTTATAAAACAAGAGCAAGAAATAAAATAAAAAGGTTAATAAAATTAATATTATATATAATAAAAAGTAGCATTTAATTCAATTAGTAATATGTTTAATCGTGTACTAATTAATTAAGTTACAGTGGCTTGGTTCAATCTTGTGCTAAGTAATTTTTGGCATTTGGCATTTAAGTAATTTTGATATTTTGGCAAAATAAATAATTAAAACACAACAGCTCCAAACAAGGTTAGAAACGGCAACGGGAACATAGAGAGAAATCATGCCAACCGCTGCGCCATATAAACTACACGATTTGATATTGCAGAATAATATATATAATATCTTTTATTACAATTCCTAAAGCCAACGTATAAGTATTTGAGGGCCCTCATTTTTTTAGGCCCTGGACTGTGGGCCTGCTTGCCCAGACCCAGGACCGGCCCTTACATTCTCTACTTTTCACTATGTATACAATGTTTGTTAAATACTACTAATATTTTAATAATTTGTATATAATCATAGATACATAATTTTGTAAAATACAATGGAAGATTTGTTTATCATAAGTATTGGTTAATCATTTAATCACGACACCTAGTTATATGGGAGCAACCTCGATTGTATTTATTGGCTGCTTCCCTTCCCTTTGGGGGATTATTCTCCTGCATTTTTCTTGAAATCTTTTCTGAATTTTCGTAGGAAAATTGTGGATTGTAATCTCCTCCAAGCTTCTCTAAACTTTCATATGAAGTTGGTGCACCTTCCTCTCTTGGAATATTCTCTGAACTTTCTTCAGGTGAAATTTGTGCATAAATTGATATATTTTGATTTAACATAACAATAGTAAAAAGAAAGAAGCAAATGAACAATCCTTTCATGGTGATGAGAATAGTTTGAAAATTCTTTAACTTTGTTTTTCTTGGTTAGGTATGTTGTTTGCAATTCAAATTAAACTACGCTTCATGCATATTTATAGTTTTGTTGGTGTCTCTAGTTTAATATGAATATGAATATTTATAACAAACTTAAAATTGGGTTTGATTTTAGTGATGGTAAAAGAGATTTATTTTTGACAATTTTTGTATTTTTAGCCATATTTGTTTAGGATAAATTTGTTATTTACTATTTCTCAGTGTATCATCATCCTTGGATTGAAACAATTTTGCATCTCAGATTTTTTTTTTAGCTTTCAAAATATGGTTTTGTTTCTTTGGTTAAAACGTTGAAAAAACTGGGTGCTCCTTATGTTACTTTTGGAATTTTAAAACAACTAAAATATAATAAAACAAAATAAAATAAAATTGAAGGAAATAAAATGTAATATAATTTAAAGACTGTCCGCACACCCTTGTTAAATTGAGAGAAGCCGGTATTATTAAGTTAGACGTCATCATTAAGATTCAAATCCTATCTTATTAATCTCTGTTATATGTTTGAGTTTCTAATAGTTATTAACACTTTGTCTATAAAATTAAAAATAAAGAGTTCAAATAAAATATGAATTTCATTATATTGTTTATGTATTTTAAAACATTAAGAAACAAATTTTATGTTTCTTTTTTATAGAGCACGTAGAATGGAATGGATCATTATTTTAGTATTCAATCCATCTAAATAAACTTTAAAATCAAATATCAATATAATTATTGTTTTAATCTTTCAATATAAAATATATCTATACTCTATGTACATTAATGAATTGGTACATTTGTCATAATCCCTTAGTTTGTTTAAACTTTGTGAATGAGAAATTGTGAACTGGAATAACTTCAAATGAGTGTTAAGCCGGAAGACGTTGCATATGTCGGCAATGATAGTTAAAGAATTAGAGATGATTAAGTAGTTCAGAGATATGAGTTTGGTGTGTGAAGTGACACATCAGAGTGTAATGTTGGGTATGCTGAAAATTAATAATAAACTCCTGGACAATATTAGAGAAGCTCAGAAGATCGATGTGAAGTTGGTGGATTTGATGGTTGGGATCGATCAGTCTGAGAATGGTGATTTCAAATTAGATGCACAAGGTGTTTTGAGATTCCGCAATCGAATTTGCATTCCCAATGATATAGATATGAAGCAGATGATTCTTGAGGAGAGTCATAAAAGCAATTTGAGTATTCATCCGGAAGTTACTAAAATGTATCAGGATTTGAAGAAGTTATTTTGGTGACCGAGAATGAAACTTGATATAGCAAAGTTTATGTATGCTTGTCTAACTTGTCAAAAATCGAAAGTTGAACATCATAAGCCTGCAGGATTAATGCAACCGTTAGAAGTTCCAGAATGGAAGTGGGATAGTATCTCAATGGATTTTGGGACAGAATTGCCTAATACTTCAAAGGGGCATGATTCTACTTGGTCGATCGTTGATAGGCTTACGAAGTTGGCTCATTTTATTCCTATTAACATCACATATCCAGTGTTAAAGTTGGCGGAGATTTATACTAGTGTGCATGTGAAGTTGCATGGCATTCCTTTGTGTATTATATCAGGTAAGGATCTGAGGTTCACATCTGATTTTTGGAAGAGTTTGCAAGAGGCGTTGGGTTCTAAGCTAAGGTTGAGTTCGGCGTACCATCCTTAGATGAATGGTCAAACTGAAAGGAATTTTTAGTCGTTGGAGGATTTGTTGAGAGCATGTGTTCTTGAACAAGGAGGTTCGTGGGATACTTATCTTCCGTTTATTGAGTTCACATATAATAATAGTTACCATTCTAGTATCGGAATGGCACCCTTTGAGGCGTTGTATGGTCGGAGATGTAGAGCCCCTCTGTGTTGGAATGAATCTGGAGAAAGTGTAGTCCTTGGACAAGAGATTGTTCGAGAAACTACTAAGAAGGTGAAGTTGATTCGAGAAAAGATGAAAACTTCACAAAGTAGGCAAAAGAGTTACCATGATAAGAGGAGAAAGGATTTGGAGTTTTAAGCTGGTGATCATGTGTTTTTGAGAGTTACACTTGTGACTGGTGTTAGGCGAGCATTGAAGTCTAAGAAGCTTACACCTTGTTTTATTGGTCCGTATCAAATATCGGACAGAGTTGGAAAGGTGGCGTATAGAGTGGCGTTGCCGCCTAATCTTTCGAATTTACATAATGTGTTTCATGTGTCGCAACTCCGGAAGTATGTTTCTGATCCATCGCATGTAATTCATATGGATGATGTGCAAGTACGGGATAATCTCACGGTGGAGACGATGCCAATACGATTTGAGGATCGTGAGACAAAGACGCTCCGAAGCAAGGATATCGCTTTGGTGAAAGTTGTTTGGACGGGAGCTGTTGGAGAAAGCATGACTTGGGAGTTAGAAAGCAGGATGCGGGAATCCTATCCAGAGTTGTTTGAATCAAGTAAATTTTCGAGGATGAAAATATTCTAGGTGGGGGAGAGTTGTAACGCCCGTATTTCGATTAAGTATTTAATTTGGGCTATTTTAGTAATTATTGAAATTTGCGCGTTTTAGACGATTTAGTCGGTATTAGTTCGGGATAGCGGAACGATAGTTAGTCGAGAATTTTAATATTTTTAGTATTAGAATTATTAATAGAATAATCTTCGTCGTTTTGAGAATTTTCCGAGTAATTAAGATTATTAGACCGGAAAATATGAAAACGGAGTAAAAGAGGAGTTTATTAATTGAATAAAGTGGGCTAATTAGTAATAATGCGTGTACGTGTGATGAGTGGCCCAAATTTGGAAATAATGAGGTATACTAACTAGGTTTTAGAAACTCTGTAACATAACATAATTTTTGGAGAGAAGAGCAAAGAGAAGAAGAGGAAAATAGAAGAAGAATAGAGAATACGAGCAACTTCCATAGCAGAGTGATTTTTGGGGGTTTTCGATCGGGAAGAATTAGAGCAACCTTTGATCCAAAGGTAAAGGTAGTGTTCTTGCTCTATAAACGAGGGTATGATGAAATGTATGTGGGGTTTATGGGATTAATGTTGTCTCTGTATTTTTGATTGATTGCTGATATGTATAATGCTGTGAAATTGCTATTTCTGAAACTGTATTGAAAAGCTATGTGCTGTGAAATTGCTATTTTTGAAACTGTATTGAAAAGCTATGTATTGTGTAATTGCTATTTCTGTGATGATTGAAATACACTTGGAATTTCGATCGATGATTGTTGATGAGTTATGAATAGATTGATGATGACGTCGTGGTGTTAAAATCTAAATTTGCTAATTGGGAATTACATTGTATACTGATACCGGATTGGGACCTAGCCTGGAAAAGAAAGACAAAATTTATGGATGGGGGCCTGGGACGGGTGTCCCTTAAGTGAAGTGGGGCGGGCGGCCCTAAGGGAGGGGGCAGGCGCCCTGTGATGTGTTGGGGGGGGGGGGTCTCCTTGTGGGACGGGTGTCCCATGTAGCTTTTAGGAAATTTTTCATTTTTGGAAATTGGGTACTAGTTTTAGCATAGTTAGTTCTGAGTTCCATTAATAATATTTAGGAGCACTGCTGGATTAAATTAACCATTTGAATCAAGTAACAACCTTGGAATAAATTAGTAAGTGATCGATTAAAAATGCAGTAGCAGATGAACAACTAGTAAATAAAGAAATAGTAGTAATAGTATTTCAAGATGCTTGAACTAAACATTTAGGTAGCAGGGATACTGGGGTAGCACACCAGTAATAGTAACTATAATAATAATTGACCGAAACTAATTTAATTGGGTAGAACTAATTAGGCGTGTTCAAAATGATTCGGTATCCGTAACTTTGTGACATTTTGGCGATGTTTTGAGGCGATGAATATGGTGATTTTTGTGAAGCTTGTGAAATTGCAGGAAATTGATGTGATGATTATTATCACTGATTATTGTTAATTTTGGCGATATAGGTGAATTCCTTGTGACAATATATATATATATATATATATATATATATATATATATATATATATATATATATATATATATATATATATATATTGTGATGTTCTTGTGATTGTTGCATTTCATCCGTGTCCCATGATTTGCATATTTTGACGACGGTCTCTATTTGACGAACAGTGACGAAGGCTTATGCCTGTATAAATGCCTCTATTTACTGGAAGTTAGTGATAGGTGTCATACCCCAAAATTTGCCCGATCAGATCTACGTCTCTTAACACATCAAGAATCAAGAGCCATAGGGTTTGACATTTCTACTGTCAAACTCGCTCTCTTATAAATCGGGTTGAGTTAAAACAAGGGCGTGATTAACAGGTGTTTAGGACCCAAACGTTGGGCCCAATTATTACAAGGGTTTATCATTTTTTTGGGGTATTTTGGGTTTTTAGTAACATTTGTCTTGATTATTATTATCACTTTTATTTTATTTTATCATGACTAATTATTAATATTTAACATTATTAATTTTTGTTAATATTAGGTTTTTTTAATTAGATTTTATTAATATTATTATTATTATTATTATTATTATTATTATTATTATTATTATTAGGTAGAATTAGGATTAATTAGGTTTTATTTTAAATAGATTTTATTAATTATTAGGATTATTAGTATTATTATTATTATTATGATTATTCATTAATTTAGTTGGGCAATAGGCCCATTAGGTATAGAAATACCCTAAGTTGACCAATATAAAAGAAAATATTTTCTAACAAGAAAAGGGGGACCGAAAAGGCTGTAAAAAAAATCGTGAAAGGGGGGAAGAAGATTAGGAGAACCGACCATATTCATGTTTACGCTTCAAAAAAAATTGAATCGAGTTCCATCATATATGCATCATAAATCGAATTTGAATACATGTTTGTGTTTATAATCTTGTTCAGAATCTCGCTGTGCCGTTTAATTTGAGTTTTGATAGAGAAATTGCAATCCACCATTGTTGGGTTTTTTAGAGCTGTGTTTTAGGATCTATAATTATAAGTAAAATTGGCACAAACCGTTGGTACCAGTGGATTCGGAAGGAAATTTGCAGTTGATATATGTTCTTGTAATTTATTTATTGGCTGTGATTTCTTGGATTCAAGCTTGCAGGAGAGGCCATGGTGTTGTTCACACACGGATGCAACGAAGAAGAACGTATACAGTAGCGCATCTGTTTTTTATTTTGAATTTTGGCTCGTTCTTTTTCGTATTTCATGGTTTGTTGCCTTAATTTTAACATCATCTGAACGCAACGCAGTTGGTTCTACACCGAGGTTTTATCCAAAGGATTGCGAGTTCGATACTCAGCAACCTCACTTTATTTTCTTCAATTTTCTGGCTTGTACGCGTGCAGATCCAGTGCACCTCCAGCGCAAGAGCACACCATACACCCTGCCATCAAAGCCTCAGGATCATGTCAAGGCTGGATCCAGCGCTCCAGAACGCGCATGCTCACGGTGGACCTCTCCAATACCCCACACAGGATTGAAGCCAGGTTTCTTTTATATTTCTATATTATTTATATATTAATCATATAATTGTTTAATTGTAAATATATTAATATGTATATAATTAGCTTTTTTTAGGATTAGAATAAATTAGGATTAAGACTATGATTAGGATTATAACATTTCCCAATTATTCCAATTATTTCGATTACTCGATTTAATTTAGTTTAATCATTTTTATTTATAAAATTACAAAGAACCCTATAAAGGTTATACATATTAGGGTTTGCCCAGTCCCATTGCCATTTGGCAAAATATTAATCCTTAATTAATTCTCTCCTCGACCCGACTAAAGCCATTAGTCACATTAGATGAGAGATAAAAATAATAAAAACAATCAATTCTAACTTCCCCTTTAACGGATAAACGGCGGATGAATATCTATTTCATCCCGCCTTCGAATTAGTCGACTCTCTATGTCGTACTGATCAAATATCTGAATAAAGCAATAAAATAATTTAATTAATTCTTTATTTAATTCTCTCCTCGACCCGACTAAATCTATTAGTCGCAAGAGACGAGAGATAAAAAATATATAATTTAAAATACATTAATTTGCTGCCCGCGATGATCAATCTATCGATCTGAGTAACCAGCAATGCCCCTTAATCCGTTAGCTATACTGATCAAATCTATTGATCATCGCATCTAACGGTGACAAATCAAATCAGGGTTGTACGCCCAAACACTAAAACATTCAAAACACTTCAAATCAAACTACGGATTTTCATCCTAATTCAAAACTGCGAATAGGCCACTCAAAAAGCCTTTAATCAATTTCAAACCACAAATCTAATTCTAAGGCGTACAACCCTGTCCCCGAACTACGTTGACTCTGATTCTCCCTAAGGAGATACGTAGGCACTTGGATAACCAAGGCGAGTCCCCCTCCCTAAAATCTCAATTTTTCCCCTATTCACTTTCTTAGCTATTAAACCTCAATATTTTAGCCACAAAACTGTTACCTTAGATTCAAAGCCAATAGGAAAGGGTCGAGGGTGCCTAACACCTTCCCTCGACCTGATTATAATAACTTACCCCGATCTCTAAACTGCGTAGGGTTTCCTATTCGCCCTTCAGAATAGGTGGCGACTCTAAAAGCTTAATTTTTAGGGCAGGTTGCTACAGCTGGCGACTCTGCTGGGGAATAGTGATAACAAAACTGTAAATTATTATGCTCCTTTAGGTTTTGGCAGGGTTTAGGTTTTGGCGAATCATTTAGGTTTTGGCGAATTTTTAGGGTTTGGCTAATTTGCCAGGATTAGGATTTATGGGTTTTTTTTCATAAATATTTAAATTGTATTTATTTATTTATTTATTTATTTATTTATCTTTAATTTTATTTATTCACTATGATTTATTTACTGCAATTCAATTAAATATTTATTTATTTGAATGTGTTGTTTTATCGCTTTCTGGGATATATAAATTGCGTTAAAACCTAAGCGTGGGAATTATAATAATGACCAGAGGGGAACTACATCGCCTACGAGTCTTGTTATAATTCCACTCAAAGTGGGTTGAATATCCGGGAAGGTCTGATACGAGGCTCGACCTTGTTGAGGGCTGGACTGGGTATTTAGCTGATCTCTCTGGGAACCTACCCCTAAAACTCAAACCTCATGGATAAATGAGTTGTTCTAGAATCCAAAGAGACAACAAGTCTCGGCGGCTACGAACGATCCCATGAGACCTTCTAGAACATTCCCGTGGGAAGGGTAGGCACCCTAAGCCGCTACGTCGAACCTATGAACCTAGGGCTTATGTGCTCACGTGCTTATTATATATGCAATTTATGTACTGCGAATGTCTTGCTTCCAATTTTGCAGGTATTCCTACACGTCCCCTGGCCTGCAGGGACTCTATTGCTAAGACCATGTCCTTCCCACGAGGGGCATCTACATTTACGCACGTTGATTGGCCTCCTGATGGCCATGAGACCTAGTGACTGTCATGAACGGTCACTCCGCGCCCGCATCTACGAGTTCCCTAGCCTGTAGGATTATATTTCAAAAAAACATGTCCTTCATACGAAGGACATCTTTGTTAGCATACGTCAATTGGCCTCTCGATGGCCATGTGATTCGGTGACTATTTTGAACGGTCACCCAGTGCTTACTTCTACGTACTCCCTAGCCTATAGGGATTTTCTTTTACATCCATGTGTTTTCACAACGACGCGTCCCTCCCCGAAGGACAACTTCATTAGCATGCGTTCGATTGGCCTCTCGATGGCTATGAGACATAGTGACTGTCCTGAACAGTTACTCCATGTTTGTTTCCGTGCACCCTCTAACTTGTAGGGTTTGGATTCCCATCTCTACGTCTTTCATCCCTATCCTGTAGGGATTTCTCTTCATCCGATATCGTCCTTATGTAGGTTGTGTTCCGCACAGAGAACCTTCCCACCAAGGACAACTTCATTGGTACATGTTGATTGGCCTCTCGATGGCCATAGACTTGGTGATTGTCTTGAACGGTCACCAGCCGCTACCTTATGCATACTCCCGAATCTAAGGGATTTCCCTTAGCGTGTCATAACGTTTATCCTACAAAGATTCCACGAGGGTCTAATGTCGCCTCTAAGGCTATCCCTAGGATTATACGTCATACGTCTGCATTGCATACACGGAGTTACAATACAAGGAGTCCCGCATACCCATGCATTCGCATTTTCATGCATCCATACATTTACATTGACATTTACATTTGCATTCATATCTTCGCCCGCACCCACACTTACCGTGCTAGCCGGTTTCCCAAAATTCCCGAAGAAAATCAAAGGATCGTAGACTATGGAGAAAGGAGGATAAATTATTGAGAAGGATCTTAGTCTTACTAAGGAAAAAGGGATGCCTTCCGCCATGCCAGCCGCATGTCCATGCCTTGTCATAACAGGATTATAAATACAATAAAGGTTGTCATCGAGCAAGGATTAGTTCAACAAAGAGTTCCCTCATAGATACACTCAAGATGTATCTAGTCATAAAGGGGTTCATCTTAGAACATATCAAACTTACAAGGATGCCCTACGATAACCTGGAGGCAAGGATTAGTCCAACTGGGGCAAAATCCTGAACAAAGATGCATAAATACGATGGAGAAATGTGACGTGTGTTAACTCCACGCCAAGGGGAAAAAGGGTCATAGGCGTTCTCTCTATCAATCTACAAACTTTAAAGGTTGCAATGGTGGGATACTATCCTTAGGGAAAGCAAAAGAGGTTCAGTCAAAGGAAACTCATGAAGTTCCGATACGACGAAAACCCACCGCTAACAATTTATTCTCGACAGGTTTTACGTGCCCAAGGAAAATTCGAGGTTGCCCTCACTTCTACAAGTCTAAATAACTAAGGAGTGAAACAAGGTCAGTGGATCTACAAAGGAGATTATCCCTAGGATCAATAGGTGTTTACCATGCTCACAATTTCAACCCTTACGACCGCTAAGTGTTACTCAGGATAGAAGTTGTACCTTCGGATTTAGCAATTCTAATGGGACGATCATGCAGGTTTTGGAATCAATTCATTCGCTTCATTCGCTCACTACTACGACTTTCTAGTCGCACACTTCTATTTTTAGAATTATTAACAAACTTGAGGGAGAATGACGAATACAAATGACTAAGTCCAGCTAAACATATGCTTTCAAGGTAAGACCGAGCCAAGGATGTACAGGCATTGCTTCAATTCCTAAACAGTGGAGATATAAGGATGTTAATCCCTCGTTACCCCCCTCGAGCCAGGAGTTGGAGTTTGTTTCTACTTTTCAAATAAACCTTGATTTTAACCAGGGGCAGGGTAGATTTCAATTAATTCAATGGTGTATTTTGGTTGTCAAGAGAATCAATCCATCCAAGCAAGGATTCAAGCAAAGGTTCAAGCATAAGGTTCAAGCATATCTTCTTCCTCGCATTCATCCAAGATTGGGGAAGCAATGGAGATAACATTCACAACAATCTTCTTCCTCAATACATCATTCAAGATCGAGGAAGTATCAAAGGTGAAGCTTACAAATCAAAGTCAACATGGCAGTCACAACATTCGATATCCAAGGATCAATCTCAAAAGGAGCCTTCAAAAGGAAAACGCCCGCTAAGTCAAAATGGAAAATTTCAGGAAAGAAAACAAAAACGACTTAGGCAAAATTAGGGCATCCCGATGGACCAAATTCTAAGGGACTGGTTCATGCAAAAATAAGGGATAGAAAGAATAAAGGCGAAATACAAAGGATAATCTTGTGACTGCTAAATCATCAAAGCTTCTCATAAACGCTTGGATCTTTACAACATTTTTCATCAATGCTTGGATCTCTACTAAGGCTTCTGCTCAATATCAAAACTGAAGCGATTCTCTTACATACAAAGCACATTCATTGGATTAGGCGAATTTTTAGGATTCGGAGAACATCAAGGAGAAAAGGGTGGGGTAAATAAATTTTGAGCCTTATATCCATTGTTTTTTAAAACCGTGAACCAGGCCAAGTTACAACATTCAAAAGTCCTAATTGAGGCAAGGTTAACCATGAAAGCATATTAAGCAGGATTTGTTATACTGACTCCTAAAAGTTTGTTAAAACTACTTCTAATCACTACGCTTCTTCAAGCATTCACTTATAATCATCCTGTCCTAATTCATAACGGACTTCGATTTCAAAACTTGCATACGCATCACATTGGAGTTACTTCTCAAAGGGTACAACGTCATCTGCGAGTATACATTTAGCATCGAGGAGATCTCGAAATGGGTTAATCAAAGGTGATCCTTCCTTATAAAGACTCTGGAATAGGGATAACCACATCTAGGGGGTTCTCCTAAACAAGGGCAAAAATTTCAAGGATCACAGGGGCATGCAATCAAACATCCTATTAACTAGGGGCATTCTTCCTAAGGTTCAATCGACTTGGGGCACATCTCAAAACAATCTCAATCAGTGGCATGTCAAACATGGGAAGAATTCAAATTCAAAAGGAGAGAACACTATGGATAGTCCTCCATATCATGGAGATCAAAGGCATACCCTTCAGTCTAAATGTCGAGGCATACGACAAGGTTATTTCCCGGGGCACTTCCTTCATAGCTTGGAGATCATAAGCACCTTTTTCCACTGAACATTGTGACATTGGGGCATCAAATTCATAAGGTAAAAACCCAAAAGGTTAAAGGTGTGGAGAACCTCTAAAGGTTAAAGGCGTGGAGTAAGTCAAAAAGCCAAACTAGGGCAAGATGCACGACAAAATAAAAAGGCGTTCCCACACTTTACAGATCTTTCTCCTAACTACGATCTTCAAAGTTCAAATAAAACAGGTATTGGGGAATCGCGCTAGCATCACACCCCATTTTATCAAACAAACCTGCAACTCCAACGAACTATATACGCTTTGGTTATTAATAACCTATCATTGAAGCATCATGCAAATACATATAAATCATGCATTACATACATGGGTTAATACATTGCACCATACCTTTTAGGTAGTCTTCCTTAAGACAAATCGCACGATCCTTTCTAGGAATCTTCTCAGGTGGTTTTCTTTAAGACAAATTGTCATCCTTTCCAAGAACCTATTTAGGTAGTCTTCTTTAAGACATTGTTTTTCCAAAAACCTCTTTAGGTAGTCTTTTAAGACATCTTTTAACCTTTTCTGATAGTCTTCTTTAAGACAAATCCTACGACCCTTTCTAGGAACCTCTTCAGGTAGTCTTCTTTAAGATATTCCGTTTTCTAAGTTCCTTTTGAGGTAGCCTTCTTCGAGACATTCTTGTTCTAAGTACCTTTTGAGGAAGCCTTCTTCGAGACATTCTTGTTCTAAGTACCTTTTGAGGTAGTCTTCTTCAAGACATTCCTTTTCTAAGTACCTTTTGAGGTAGTCTTCTTCAGGACATTCTTTTTCTAAGTACCTTTTCAGGTAGTCTTCTCCAAGACATTCTTTTTCTAAGAACCTATTCGGGTAGTCTTCTTTAAGACAATCTCTTTCCAAGAACCTCTCCAGGTGGTCTTATTTAAGACAAATTTCTATCCTTGCTAAGAACTTTTTAGGTAGTCCTTCTTAAAGACATATTTCAGCCTCTTCAGGTAGTAGTCTCTAAAGACATTCCTCATTCTATCCTAAGAATCTTTTCAGGTGGTCTTTTTCAAGACAAATTTTCACATCCATTCCGGAGACCTTTTCAGGCAGTCTTAGAGAAGACATTGCTTCGTTCCACTCACTACATTAATCAACATATGCATGAGCATATGCATTATCTCATACATCAAAACATCCAATTCAAAACTCTGGTGCTAAATGCATATCGTCCACCCGCTTCCGGTAACCTTACCGATGACAGTAACCCTACTGTTGGTGTATTCCCGATCACTTGATTGATGTATCCTGGTAACCTTACCGGTGATAGCAACCTTGTTGTTTCATTTCACTCATAAATAAACTACGCATATGCATATGCATAAACATTACGCAAACATTACCAAGCCAACATAAGCATAGTCATGGTATAGGTGCAAGCATGGAGTAAACAAGTTCAACGGGTAAAGTCCCGGGATTGCGTCAACTTACATACATACGCATTAGCATATGCATATCATCTAGTGCATTCACATACTACAAAAGTCTTCCGACCCTCGAGTCGTGAGTTTCCAACCCTCGTGTTGTGATAGGTGTGTTTTCCGACCCTCAAGTCGTGAGTCTCCAAACAGGTGACTCTTTTTCATGCAGGTAAGTTTGCTAGAACTATAGCAAATGATTACTCTTATGCAGGTACGCTTGTCAGAACCATGGCAGGTAATTCCTTTGGTGCAGGTGAAATTTGTCCGAACCAGGGCAAATGATCCCTATGTGTGCAGGTAAATTTTGCGATAACCCTCGCAAATAACCCTATTGGTGCAGGTAAATTTTGCGATAACCCTCGCAAATAACCCTATTGGTGCAGGTAAATTTTGCGATAACCCTCGCAAATAACCCTATTGGTGCAGGTAAATTTTGCGATAACCCTCGCAAATAACCCTATTGGTGCAGGTAAATTTTGCGATAACCCTCGCAAATAACCCTATTGGTGCAGGTAAATTTTGCGATAACCCTCGCAAGTAACCCTATTGGTGCAGGTAAATTTTGCGATAACCCTCGCAAATAACCCTATTGGTGCAGGTAAATTTTACGATAACCCTCGCAAATAACCCTATTGGTACAGGTAAATTTTGCGATAACCCTCGCAAATAACCCTATTGGTGCAGTCCTTTTCAGGAACCTTTCCAGGCAGTCTTCTTCAAGACGTATTCTGTCCTTTCTAGGAGCTTTTCTAGGCACACAAGGTTTTTCAAACTATTTCTCAACTGGATTTATCACGTTAGTCCCTCGGCAGTGATCTTCTTCAAAACATCTCCAACAAACAAAGGTTTATTTTTCTTTTTCCAAGTTACTAACATACTTTAACTGACAATCATGCATCATTCAACTAACACACCTCATTCATACATATTGCATATACATACACCGCTCTCATTTATTTTGAGAAGCTCACTGCATCATACATCGCATGCATCATAACATTGCATAAATTTCAGGTTGCCTTTTCGGGCCATGCTACAATCAAAGCACCTGGTTACTTCCAAAAACATTTGCTTCACATTCTGAAAGATGGTATTTACCTTGGGTGGCATATGTAAGCCCATCTCCCACAGAACTTTTCCCGACAAATGCAAATTTCAGGGCATTTTTCAGTGTTCAATCATCTTCTACCTTTAAGATCACGATAGGCAGACGTGCCTATCCGACTCTTCAGGTTTAAGAAGATTGAACCGGGGCAGCTGTCATACCCCAAAATTTGCCCGATCAGATCTACGTCTCTTAACACATCAAGAATCAAGAGCCATAGGGTTCGACATTTCTACTGTCAAACTCGCTCTCTTATAAATCGGGTTAAGTTAAAACAAGGGCGTGATTAACAGGTGTTTAGGACCCAAACGTTGGGCCCAATTATTACAAGGGTTTATCATTTTTTTGGGGTATTTTGGGTTTTTAGTAACATTTGTCTTGATTATTATTATCACTTTTATTTTATTTTATCATGACTAATTATTAATATTTAACATTATTAATTTTTGTTAATATTAGGTTTTTTTAATTAGATTTTATTAATATTATTATTATTATTATTATTATTAGGTAGAATTAGGATTAATTAGGTTTTATTTTAAATAGATTTTATTAATTATTAGGATTATTAGTATTATTATTATTATGATTATTCATTAATTTAGTTGGGCAATAGGCCCACTAGGTATAGAAATACCCTAAGTTGACCAATATAAAAGAAAATATTTTCTAACAAGAAAAGGGGGACCGAAAAGGCTGTAAAAAAAATCGTGAAAGGGGGGAAGAAGATTAGGAGAACCGACCATATTCATGTTTACGCTTCAAAAAAAATTGAATCGAGTTCCATCATATATGCATCATAAATCGAATTTGAATACATGTTTGTGTTTATAATCTTGTTCAGAATCTCGCTGTGCCGTTTAATTTGAGTTTTGATAGAGAAATTGCAATCCACCATTGTTGGGTTTTTTAGAGCTGTGTTTTAGGATCTATAATTATAAGTAAAATTGGCACAAACCGTTGGTACCAGTGGATTCGGAAGGAAATTTGCAGTTGATATATGTTCTTGTAATTTATTTATTGGCTGTGATTTCTTGGATTCAAGCTTGCAGGAGAGGCCATGGTGTTGTTCACACACGGATGCAACGAAGAAGAACATATACAGTAGCGCATCTGTTTTTTATTTTGAATTTTGGCTCGTTCTTTTTCGTATTTCATGGTTTGTTGCCTTAATTTTAACATCATCTGAACGCAACGCAGTTGGTTCTACACCGAGGCTTTTATCCAAAGGGTTGCGAGTTCGATACTCAGCAACCTCACTTTATTTTCTTCAATTTTCTGGCTTGTACGCGTGCAGATCTAGTGCACCTCCAGCGCAAGAGCACACCATACACCCTGCCATCAAAGCCTCAGGATCATGTCAAGGCTGGATCCAGCGCTCCAGAACGCGCATGCTCACGGTGGACCTCTCCAATGCCCCACACAGGATTGAAGCCAGGTTTCTTTTATATTTCTATATTATTTATATATTAATCATATAATTGTTTAATTGTAAATATATTAATATGTATATAATTAGCTTTTTTTAGGATTAGAATAAATTAGGATTAAGACTATGATTAGGATTATAACATTTCCCAATTATTCCGATTATTTCGATTACTCGATTTAATTTAGTTTAATCATTTTTATTTATAAAATTACAAAGAACCCTATAAAGGTTATACATATTAGGGTTTGCCCAGTCCCATTGCCATTTGGCAAAATATTAATCCTTAATTAATTCTCTCCTCGACCCGACTAAAGCCATTAGTCACATTAGATGAGAGATAAAAATAATAAAAACAATCAATTCTAACTTCCCCTTTAACGGATAAACGGCGGATGAATATCTATTTCATCCCGCCTTCGAATTAGTCGACTCTCTATGTCGTACTGATCAAATATCTGAATAAAGCAATAAAATAATTTAATTAATTCTTTATTTAATTATCTCCTCGACCCGACTAAATCTATTAGTCGCATTAGACGAGAGATAAAAAATATATAATTTAAAATACATTAATTTGCTGCCCGCGATGATCAATCTATCGATCTGAGTAACCAGCAATGCCCCTTAATCCGTTAGCTATACTGATCAAATCTATTGATCATTGCATCTAACGGTGACAAATCAAATCAGGGTTGTACGCCCAAACACTAAAACATTCAAAACACTTCAAATCAAACTACGGATTTTCATCCTAATTCAAAACTGCGAATAGGCCACTCAAAAAGCCTTTAATCAATTTCAAACCACAAATCTAATTCTAAGGCGTACAACCCTGTCCCCGAACTACGTTGACTCTGATTCTCCCTAAGGAGATACGTAGGCACTTGGATAACCAAGGCGAGTCCCGCTCCCTAAAATCTCAATTTTTCCCCTATTCACTTTCTTAGCTATTAAACCTCATTATTTTATCCACAAAACTGTTACCTTAGATTCAAAGCAAATAGGAAAGGGTCGAGGGTGCCTAACATCTTCCCTCGACCTGATTATAATAACTTACCCCGATCTCTAAACTGCGTAGGGTTTCATATTCGCCCTTCAGAATAGGTGGCGACTCTAAAAGCTTAATTTTTAGGGCAGGTTGCTACAATAGGGGCTGAAGCCCCAGATACCACATGTATTGTATCTGTCGTGTCTCATTCATTTGAATTTTTTGTGACTTGTGTGAATTTGAATGTTAAACCGTTTTAACGGAAATTGTGAATTGAGATGTGTTATAACTTAAACCGTAAATATACTATTTATCATCACTTCATTTATATTGTTTGATATCTCTCCCTTTACTTGTTTTCACCGTTACCTTTATATTGGTAACGTGCAGCTGATAGCAGTGGGTGAAGAGAAGCCGCCATGAGTCAAGTCGGTATTCGCTCTGATATGTAGCACTCGGGGGGACAAACGAATATTTTCTTTAATCATTTAATTGCTGAATTTTATGATGTTTTGTTTTGGCTTGTACGTTGATGTTAAATTGAGAAAGATGCTATGATGATGAGACTAAATTTTGGTGAAGTTTTATGAATTTTGCTGCGAAGTTAATTTTATTTGACGAAGTGCTTTTGAGGATAAAATTAAATGTTATAATTTTCCCGTCTTAATTTGTGTGCTATGTATCTATATGAAGGTGTGTATGCCGTATGTGAATTAAATGACGAATATGACATCCTATTTTATTGTGTGAATATTTATACTCTGATTTTTGAAATAAGTATTTAGGTAGATTTTGGGTGTTACATTGTGACCAAAAGTCAACTCTCTAGAGAATTAGGTCAAAAACCTTAGTTGTGTACCAGATGAATTTGGAAGTTGTTGATATAGAATTGAACTATACTTGGGCTTGGATATTGATGAGTGGAATCACATGAGTATATGAGAATTCTTGAGCTCCTTTGTGAGTCTCAAAACCCTAATTTTCCTGAGCCTCTTGATCAATCACCTACCTGGGGAAACAAACAACAAGCAAACATAATCTTTTTGTATAATTTTGGTTAGCAAATGATGCATGATTGATTATGAATGATGATAATGATGATGATGATCACACTCTTTTCAAAATGAGGTGGGATCTCAAGCTAAAAAATTGGGGTACAACAGGATCAATAAGCCATAACGGAAATGACGATCGTTACAGAATTTGTGTTGTAGGCATGTGGTCCAGCCTTTAGGGTTTATTAGGAATTGAAATTGCCTACTAAGTAATGATAGTGGAACATTGAATCTCTATTTCTTATGGATACATGGGTTATTCCCTTAACTTCTCTTTTTCATTATCTTTGACAAAGACATGTCATTCCCCACGTTTCCCTATATTGAGCAAGCAGGAGTGACATGGGAAATATCATCTCCCTCATGGGAGATAAGATTTAATCGCCCTTTATTGGCGACATGGTCTCCTTGCCTTTTGTGGGCCCTTCGCAATATATCGCTAGATACATATAAGACTTTGGCTGTTGGGTTTGCATTTTTGAAAAGTGAAAAAGAGTATTACTTTACATGGGCTTTAGAAGTGTATCAGACTATTTTAAAAGACCAAGAAAATATGCCACAAGTGATTTTCATTAGTCACAATACAACACTGATGAATCTGGTTGGAAAGGTGTTTCATATGTCATATGCTTTATTACGTAGAGATCATATGACAAACAACGTGAGAGGTAGGCTTAAGCATGCGGTGGATACCAAACAAAACAAGGTTGAAGACGAAAAATTTTCAAACCTGGTGTAATACTGGAAAGCATAATGGTTGCGTGGAGAGCTATAATAAATTCTTCTTTGGAAGCATTATATGTTTGTAGGTGTTTTCATGTTGGTTGCATTTGTGGTAAAACATACCTGGGTGTTTAATGTCTTGACCAATGTCATGACATGCTTTTTACAAACTTTTACAAACTTTTTCTTATACGCTTTTCAACCACAATTAACCAACAATTTTTACAAACTTTTTCTTATACGCTTTTCAACTTCTTTTCAAGAGTTTTCAATTTCTTTTAGCTTTTGGCCGATGATTCTCAATATGAGGCCTCCCTTTTATTTACAATTGTTTTTTAATTGATTGGAACCATATGATGAATATTGTCGGATGGTATTTGTTTTCAAAGAAATTGTTTTTTTTTCTCACGTAAATAATCATACACTAACAATTTGAGATCTTTAAAGTGCCAGTCATATAAAAGTATGTTTGTGTTAATGTTCAAGATGTGGTTTTTTCTGCATAGTAACTATATTGGTTGGGTGAATGTCTTAAGACAATGCAAATTCTGAGAAATCAAATTCAATTTGACCCTTCATCCATACTTTTACTAAAAGTCAACCACTAAAAGTCAACCTTTACAGTTATAGCCATCATCGATTATATTACACTCTATCATTATATATTATCTCAAACTTTACAATAATATTCCATTACGTTGTTTTGGGTTTTATTGCAATGTTCTGTTTTTTTAGGAAAATGAAAGAAGCCATTCACTAATTTCATGTACAGAGAAACCAAAAAGAAAACGACAAGAGCATCCTTCAAAAACGTCTTCAACGAATCCGCCTGAGTTCATCGCATTCATACACACTCTACAGACTCAAACTCAACAAGAATCAAACAAGGCTTCACCGATTCAGAGCCTCTATGCCATAACTTCAGATTGAAATCGCTGGAAACACAACCAAAGCGCATCCAAGCCCCTTCATCTCTTCCGAATGCACATCATCATCATCGACACAACAACGATGACATAACCCATTTTTTTAGTTGATTTCAAAAACAACAATTGCTCTTTTCTTTTGTGTTTATGGCAGGTAACAGAAAATTTGGGAAAGGTGCAAGGAATAAATCAAAATCAAAAACACCAGTGTTGCAGATCCGATATCGATCCGCCGCCATCACACGTGACTCCACCACCTTCTCCGACCGCACAACGACACAACCACCGCGCCGGAGTTTGATCACCAACGATCGTGCGAAAGCATCACACCCACACAAACTTCCGACGCCGTGAACCACTCGCACGACCACCGCGCCGGCAACAACACAACCCGCAACACCGACGCATCTCCAAAATCAACTCACAGCAACCCAACGCAACTAGCACCAATTCAGAACGTTTTCCGATTCGGTATACTTTATTACTCGTTCCCTTTATCGCTGCATTTTATGCTCCAATCTACTGCTTATTTGATGTTGCTGTTTGTTTATATTGTTGAAATATGAATGTTGAGTAAGTGGAGATCAATGGAGAGAGGACTTGAAAGAAAGAGATGATTTTGTTGTTGTTTGTTTGAAAAAGCATGAGATTGACGTAAGAGATAAGTTCAGAGTGAGAGTGAGAGTGAGGCCGAGTGAGAGAAAGAGGAAAGGGATGGTTTGTGTTATTGCTCCTCTAGGGTTTTTCCCTCATTGGAATTTCGTTGGGCCTCCTCTGTTCACCAAACCCGACCCAATCCGTTTTTTATTCAATACAGCTCCCCATCACCTGCGGCTACACCCCCTATTGGGTTTATTTTAATCTTCAATTTGGGCCGAGCCTCAAGGCACAGCGCCTTTATATCCTCTTTTCAGTTATTCTGTCACTCTTTTAATGTTTGTGGTGGAATGGTAGAAATACCTCTCTGTAAAGATGATTTCATGTCTCTTTACTGTAAACAGATATTTAATTCAAGCTTCAACCTTGAGCTTTAAGCAAGGCACCAAAAATAATTAATTTCCCTAATTAGTTCTCCGAACTACAAAAAGCTCTGACTTCCATTAGGGATATGTAGGCATGAGGTTCACAAGGAATCTCAGCGAGCTAATAAAAAACCAAAAATAGTCAGTCAGTCTGTCTTTATTTTAATTCAATTCAATTCTCTCTCCTAACACAAAGGAGAAACTTTCCCAATAATAAGCAACAAACACAAACACATAGACACAAAGAAGGTCCCCGTAGAGTACTACGGATATGTAGGGTGCTTAAACTCTTCCCTATGTATAACCGACCCCCCGGACTCCAAAATTTCTAGTCTAGGTGAATCCCCACACTTAGCAAACTCCTAGGGTTTATTTGAGATCTTTTCCCCCTTTCCTACTCGTAGGATAATTAAAAAGTTCATATGATATCGTAGGAAGAACTGAAACAAAATTCATCCCGCCCCGGGCGCATCCTCCTTCCAAATTTCGCGTGAAGGGTCTAGCGTGCCGTCCTCCCAAGTGAAACAGGGAGGTAAAGAAAACGACAGCTACACAGAGAAGTCGTCCATAAATACTTCCATTATCCCATCCAAGAAATCGGCAAAGTGTCATACCCCAAAATTTGCCCGATCAATTCACATCTTTTAATTCATCAAGGGTCAAAATTAAGAGTCATGGGGTTTGACATTCACATTGTCAAACTCACCCCCTTATAAAACACCTTGAGTTAAAATGGGGTGAAATTAACAGGTATCTTGGGTCCGAACATTTGGCCCATCTGTCTCAGGCTGGGATCATGTTTGGGGATATTCTAATGGGTTTTTATTTTCGAAAAATATATATTTGATTGGTAAGTTATTGATTTAGTTCTATTAGTATTTAATTTTGTTAAATGTTTATTATTAATATCATTACTAATATTAGGATTATCATTTGAGTTTTTTATTATGATCAGATTATTATTATAGTTTTTTATTTATAAGTATTATTAATCATTAGGATTAGGATTTTTATACATTATTAGAATTATTAGTATTATTATTATTAAGATTATTTTTAATTATTATGTTAGTTGGGCAATAGGCCCATTAGGTGTAGAAATACCCTAAATTGACTAATATAAATACAAATATTTTCTAACAAATGAGGGGGGCATTCTCTCTAATCCTAATACCACGTACAGACAAATGTTTCAGTAATTGAGAAAGTACAAGATTGGCTGCAGAAAACTTTATTAAAACACAAAAAAGTCGTGAACGAAGAGAAGCAGCGGAAGGATTTTGGGACCAATTCAGGGCAAACCAAACATCTGAATCAATCTCCTGGAGTTCTCTGAGTGTAACCAAATCACCGGCGTCGATCTGAACGCGCTTATAGGTACCCGGACGTTCACGTTCTATGCTCAAAAAATGTCGATTCGAGATCCATCATATATGCATCATAAATCGAATTTGAATACATGTTTGTGTTTCTAATCTTGTTCAGAATCTCCCTGTGTCGTTTAATTGAAGTTTTATTGCAGGTTTCGTGAATCACCATTGCTAGGGTTCTTGAGCTCTGATTTGGGGATTGTTAATTAGGGACAAAATTAAATAAGATTAAGGACATTATTGGACTTGGGAGGTTATTCACGGTTGATTGGGGTTATTATCAGTTATTAATTGATGATGAATCGCAGGTTACTTAGGAGGAAGGCTGAGGCCGGTTGAAAGTTTATGCGCTTCAGGAAAAAAAGTGGAGTAGACGAAGCTACAGTATCGGCGCGCAGGTTTTAAATTTATGAAGCAGTTTTGTTTAATATATCATGTTATCGATGCATCTTTTAAACAGACGGATTGCTTGGTTGGAATGGTAAGTGGGGTGTTTTGAGGTAAGGGGCGTGGGTTCGATCCCCACCCCAACATTATTTTTAATGAAAACGCAGGTTACTTGATCTAGTGCCATGCGTCCTCATTGGCTTATGACGCACCTTCCGCTCTCACCACTGGATGAGCAGTTCATCAGATCTAACGTCAGCAAGGAAGAAGTTCATCATGCACCCTCAAAACCTCAACATACATGATTACTACCAGGTTTTCTTCATATATTTATTTTATTATTTATTTTATTTAATTAGGTTAATTGGTTAGAATTAATAGTTAATTTAATTTAATTAATTCTTTTTAGGGTTTGGTGAAATTTAGGATTAGAATAGTAAACTGGGATTAGGTTTAGGATTATCACCCGATTATTCGATTATTTCGGTTAATTTATTTAATGAATTTTAACTATGATAAATCATAAAAAACCCTAGGAATGTGTAACCAATACATTAGGGTTTGCCCAATCCCACTGGCCACTTGGCCAAAGTTTTAGGATTTAATTTGTTATTCGTTCCGACTTAATCTATTAGTCGCAATGATTAATAATCGATTAATTTAATTAATCAAATCCAACAATAAAACACATTTTATTTTGCTAAATGGTTCTAACCAAATCTATTGGTTACAATGATTAGCATACTTAACTCGTTATCGTGTAGTAATCAAACTTATTGGTTTTGAGGGATAACGATAAATAATTTTAATTACAATATTAAAATATACTCCATTTGTTGTCCGTGACGATCGAATCTATCGATCAGAGCAACCAGCAATACATTATTTAATCCGTTAACGATAATGATCAAACCTATTGATCATCGCAACTAACGGTGACATATTAAACCAGGGTTGTACGCCAAACATTTAAAACACACTAAACCACGAAACTACGGATTTTCATCTCTTCAATACTGCGAATTTCAAATCTACGATAAGGTAATTCAAAATACCTTCGAACTTCGCATTTCAAAAACTATGACAAGGTAACTCAAAATACCTTCAAACCATATCAAATCAAACTCAAAGGCGTACAACCCTGTTCCCGAACTACGTTGAATCTGATTCTCCATAAGGAGATACGTAGGCACTTGGTAACAAGGTGAGTCCCCCTCCTCAAAACTCTAATCATGTTCATAATATTTGTTTGTCAACCTTATTAATTTCTGTCATCTTTCTTTATAACCTTGCCATAAACCTTTACTTTACAATGCAACCTTTAGGAAAGGGTTGAGGGTGCCTAACACCTTCCCTCGACCTGATTATAATAACTTACCCTGAATCTTTAAACTGCGTAGGGTTTCCTATTCGCCCTTCAGAATAGGTGGCGACTCTAAACCTTTAATTTTTAGGGCAGGTTGCTACAGCTGGCGACTCTGCTGGGGATAACTATAATGGTGAATTATTATGCTCCTATAAGTTTAGGCAGGGTTTAGGTTTTTGACAAACATTTAGGTTTTGGCGAATTTTTAGGGTTTGGCTAATCCACCGTTTTTAGGGTTTCGGATTAGGGTTTATGGTTTATTATAAATATTTAAATTTTATTTATTTATTTATTTACTTGCAATTTCATTTATTTACATCAATTCATTTATTTGCCGTAATTTAATTAAATATTGGAATATTTGTTATTTTTACCGCATTCTTTTGGGATATATAAATTGCTGTTAAACCTAAGCGAGGGAATTATATTTAAGACCAGAGGGGAATTACATCGCCTACGAGTCTTATTATAATTCCACTTAGAGTGGGTTGAATATCCGGAAATGTCTGATACGAGGCTTGACCTTGTTGAGGGCTGGACTTGGTATTTAGCTGATCTCTCTGGAAACCTACCCCTAAAATTCGAACCTCATGGATAAAATGAGCTGTTCTAAAATCCAAAGAGACAAAAAGTCTCGGCGGATACGAACGACCCCATGAGACCTTCTAGAACATACCAATGGGAAGGGTAGGCACCCTAAGCCGTTACGTCGAACCTATTAACCTAGGGCTTGTGTGCTTATGTGCTTATTATATATGTGCAATTTATATACTGCGAATGTCTTGCATTTTAATTTTGCAGGTACTCCTACGCGTCCCCTGGCCCGCAGGGACCCTATTTCCAAGACCATGTCCTTCCCACGAAGGACATCTCCATTTATGCACGTCGATTGGCCTCTCGATGGCCATGAGACCTAGTGACTGTCATGAACGGTCACTCCGCGCTTGCATCTACGCACTCCCTAACCATAGGGATTTTCTTTTTATACCTTCGTATTTTTACAACTACGTGTCCTTCCCACGAAGGACATCTTCGTTAGCATACGTCGATTGGCCTCTCGATGGCCATGAGATCCAGTGACTGTCTTGAACGGTCACCCCGTGCTTGCTCCTACGAACTCCCTAGCCTGTAGGGATTTTCTCTTACGTCCATGTGTTTTTACAACGACGCGTCCTTCCCCTGAAGGACATCCTCATTAACGCACGTCGATTGGTCTCTCGATGGCCATGCGATCTAATGACTGTCTTGAACGGTCACACCGTGCTTATTCCCGCGCATCCTCTAACTTGTAGGGTTTGGGTTTCCATTTATGCATCTTCAATGCCTAGCCTGTAGGGATTTCACTTCATTCGATATCGTCCTTAGATAGGTTGTGTTCCGCATAGAGAACCTCCCCACGAGGGATAACTTCATTGGTACACGTCGAACGGCCTCTCGATGGCCATGAGATTTGGCGACTGTCTTGAACGGTCACCAGCCGCTACCTTCTGCATACTCCCTAATCTAAGGGATTTCCATTGGCGTGTCGTAACATCTACCTTGCAAGGATTTCGCTAAGGGTCTAATGTCACCTCCAAGGCTATCCCTAGGATTATATGTCACACGTCTGCATTGCATATTGTCGCACGCTCGCGAAAAATGAACAGAGTCACCACCAATATATTTATCCCATAAGGGAAAGGGATATCAGAAAACCTAACAAAGGAAGGAACAAGGTCTTGCGACCAGAGAATCTAGGTATGGGAGTCGGTTACGCGAGGGGAAGGTATTAGCACCCCTCGCGCCCATCGTACTCGATGGTATCCACCTATGTTTGTTTCTATCTAAAGGGTGTATATCTATGTCTATGTCTATATGTGAATGCATGCAAAATGTAGGGAAAATAAAGAATTGTACTCGCACGGGCCCTACCCCGCTGCTGCCTACGTATCCTTTTCAGGAATCAGAGTTATCGTAGCTCGGCTCAAGATTTTCTGTTTGTTTTTGTGTTTTTTAGTTGGGCGGAGTTAACGCTCGCGCTTTTGCATAAGGGGACAGCCTAGGATGCAATGGAGCGGAGATAACAATGCCCTTAAGAAAGGAGAGAAGAGAGAGAGTTTGAGTGTTTCGAGGAAATACCTAAGGCAAGGGAAACTCGAGTTTGTTAGAACAAGATTTGTTCTGATCAATTATCTTAGTTTTGATGATAACAATAATATGAATTTTGCTTAAGATAATATGGTACTCTAATCCAATGCAATTTCCTTTTCAGGAAATATATAAAGAGTATGCATAATTCAGCGCTCAGAAGCTTTGTCTCAAAGGGTTCAGCATGCAACATCAGAACATGGTCTGGCAAGACATCAGAAGATGGTCGAAGCAGAATCAGAACATGGTTCTGTGGAAGCATCAGAAGAACATGAGATCAGAAGCACTGAAGTTCTGATGGTATCACGCACAGAAGCACTTCAAGGTCAGAAGATCAGAAGATGCTTTGCACCAAGCTGTTTGACTCTGATGATATTCAAACGTTGTATTCACAAACATCAGATCAGAAGGAAGTACAAGTGGCAAGCTACGCTGACTGACAAAAGGAACGTTAAAAGCTATTAAAGGCAACGTCAGTAGACACAGCGTGAACAAGGCTCGAGGTAGTTGACAAAAGCGTATAACATTAAATGCGATGCTGTACGGAACACGCAAAGCATTAAATGCACTCAACGGTCATCTTTTCCAACGCCTATAAATATGAAGTTCTGATGAGAAGCAAGGTTAACGATTCTGAACAAAAACAACTCATATTAACTTGCTGAAACTCTGTTCTACTCAAAGCTCAGAATCTTCATCTTCATCAAAGCTCACTACATTGCTGTTGTAATATATTAGTGAGATTAAGCTTAAACGTTAAGAGAAATATCACAGTTTGTGATTATAGCTTTTAAGAAGCAATTGTAATACTCTTAGAATTGATTACATTAAGTTGTAAGGAACTAGAGTGATCGTGTGGATCAGAATACTCTAGAAAGTCTTAGAGGTTATCTAAGCAGGTTGTAACTAGAGTGATCGTGTGGATCAGAATAATCTAGAAAGTCTTAGAGGGTATCTAAGCAGTTGTTCCTGGAGTGATCAGTGTGTGATCAGAAGACTCTGGAAGACTTAGTTGCTGACTAAGTGGAGAACCATTGTAATCCGTGCGATTAGTGGATTAAATCCTCAGTTGAGGTAAATCATCTCTGCGGGGGTGGACTGGAGTAGTTTAGTTAACAACGAACCAGGATAAAAATAACTGTGCAATTTATTTTTATCTGTCAAGTTTTTAAAGCTACACTTATTCAAACCCCCCCTTTCTAAGTGTTTTTCTATCCTTCAATTGGTATCAGAGCGCCGGTTCTAAGGTGCAAGCACTTAACCGTGTTTAGAAAAGATTCAGGAAGAGAAAAACGCTTCAGTAAAAGATGGCTGATGAAACTGCAAAGTCTACATCTACATCTGGCTCTGCTGAGCAACACAACGGTAACAATGGTTATACTAGACCGCCGGTATTTGATGGTGAAAACTTTGAATACTGGAAAGATAAACTGGAAAGTTATTTTCTTGGTCTAGATGGTGATCTATGGGATCTTCTGATGGATGGTTACAAACATCCAGTAAATGCCAGTGGCGTAAAGCTGACAAGGAAAGAAATGAGTGATGATCAGAAGAAGCTTTTCAGGAATCATCATAAATGCAGAACTGTTTTGCTGAATGCTATCTCTCATGCTGAGTATGAGAAGATATCTAACAGGGAAACGGCCTATGACATATATGAGTCCTTGAAAATGACTCATGAAGGAAATGCTCAAGTCAAGGAGACTAAAGCTCTCGCTTTAATCCAGAAGTATGAAGCCTTCAAGATGGAGGATGATGAAGACATTGAAAAGATGTTTTCAAGATTTCAAACTCTTACTGCTGGATTGAGAGTTCTTGACAAGGGATACACCAAGGCTGATCACGTAAAGAAGATCATCAGAAGCTTACCCAGAAGATGGGGTCCTATGGTGACTGCATTCAAGATTGCAAAGAATCTGAATGAAGTTTCTCTGGAAGAGCTCATCAGTGCCTTGAGAAGCCATGAAATAGAGCTGGACGCAAATGAGCCTCAAAAGAAAGGTAAGTCTATTGCATTAAAATCCAATATCAAGAAATGCACTAACGCTTTTCAGGCTAGAGAAGAAGATCCTGAAGAATCAGAATCTGAAGAAGAAGATGAACTGTCCTTGATCTCCAGAAGGCTAAATCAACTCTGGAAGAACAAGCAAAGGAAGTTCAGAGGCGTCAGAAGTTCAAAGAAATTTGAACGTGGAGAATCTTCTGATGACAGAAGATTTGACAAGAAGAAGGTCATGTGCTATGAATGCAATGAGCCTGGACACTTCAAGAATGAATGTCCAAAACTTCAGAAGGAAAATCCCAAGAAGAAATTTCACAAGAAGAAAGGTCTTATGGCAACCTGGGATGAGTCAGAAGATGATTCAGACTCTGAAGATGAGCAGGCTAACTGTGCGCTGATGGCGACAGAAGATGACGGATCAGAATCTACATCAGAATCAGATTCTGAAGAGGTATTTTCTGAACTTACTAGAGATGAGTTAGTTTCCGGTCTAACAGAACTTCTGGAATTCAAGTCTCAGATTAGTCTCAAATACAAAAAGCTGAAAAAGCTATTTGAATTTGAAACAAAGAAGCTTGAGCTGGAGAATTCTGAATTAAAAGAAAAACTTTTAAAATTATCCAATAATGTTGGATCTCCTTCTGATTCAGAAAAATCCACTCCTAGTCTAAACCATATTCTGAAAGAATATGATTTAAGTTTCAGGAAGTTCTTATCTAGAAGTATTGGCAGAAGTCAGCTAGCTTCTATGATATATGATGTGTCTGGAAACAAAAGAGTCGGCATTGGTTTTGAGGGTGAAACCCCATACAAACTTGAACCTGTTGATGAAATGAAATTCACATACAAGCCATTGTATGATCAGTTCAAGTATGGTCACTCCCATGATATTAGGCACACTTCACATGCTCAAAGTTTTCACATAACACACACCAAAAAGCATGTGACACAACCTAGGAAATATCATGAAACTCACATTAAAAATTATCATGTTGTTCCTCCTATTGCTTACAATGTTAAACCCAAGTTCAATCAGAACTTGAGAAAATCTAACAAGAAAGGACCCAAGAAGATGTGGGTACCAAAGAAAAAGACTATTTCTTTTGCAGATTCTCTTGGCGACAAAGAAGATAAAAGTCAACATGTCATGTCACCTGGACTCAAGTTGGTCTCAACACTTGAAGGGAAGAAGGACTGTCTTCCAAGTTCGGGTACTTAAATCTGTTGAAGAAACTATGTTCGTAGGAGATCAGAAAAGAAAGTTTATTAGTCTTGGAACCATCTGTTTTGTTTGTTTCTAAAGCAATGATGTTTCGTTCTTGATTATTCTGAAGGCTCTAAAATGCTACAGAATATACAATATTGAAACATTGATTGTGGACGAATCAATAAATATCTGGTTTGATGATAAACTTGTTTCTGATGAAACAAAGCAGCTTAAGAATTTCTGCAGATACAGTTTTGTCTTATCAGAAGCTGCAGAACAAAGAAGTGAATCTCCAGAAGCTGTGTATATCAGAAGTAATGGATCAGAAGATCATTCAGATTTATATCAGCACACTTCAGAAGGAGTGTTTCCAGAAGAGAAACTTGATCAATTCAGAAGCAGTGATCGGAATCAGAAGGCGTAAAGCCTATTGAATATTTCACATCTGTCATCCATTATCTGATGATGAACACGTGTCTCTACGGTCAGTACGAAGCGTGCAGTTGAAAAGACGCCGACCTAGGTAACTGTTTTAAATCATTTCTTTTACCACGATCTCTCTCCTCACGTCACTCGTCATTTAATGAAAATGATTTCTTTTGATTCTGAAACTATTCATTTTTGTTTATTTATTCTTTTTCATTCTCTATTTTATATTCGTCTCCTTATATTCTTTTCAAATCATATCATACATCTTTTTCGCTCCCTTGTCTCTCTTTCTTCTTGCATTCTCTCGTTTGAAAAGTTCTTAGCCGTTTTCTAAAACCCTAATCAAAAACCCAGTTCTCTTCTCTTGTTCGTTTTTGTTCATTCTGCATCCATGGCTGCCTTCTCATCCCAAAATGTTGATACATCTGTTCCTCACCATCTCCAAGAAGAAATTTTGCAACTTACTCCTGTTGTTGCATGCTCTATTCCCAAGGACAAATTAGAAGTTATATGTGAACTTATTGTTGATTTTGACAACCTTGAAGAACATGGATTTCATCTTAAAGAAGACATCATTTTTCAAGGATGGACCTCGTTGTTTGCTGAGTTCGTTGGCCCAGTTTATCCGGATCTTGTCAAGGAATTCTGGGCACATGCTGTGGTTGCTCCAAAATCAATACTTTCTTTCGTCCATGGAAAGTTTGTTGTTATTACTGAAAACATCCTAAGAGTGATGTTTGATCTGAAAAACCCTGAAGGGGCTTTTGAGATTGATCAAAGGGCAGTTTGGGAAGATGTTCTATCCACTCTCTATCCAAATGTCAAGAAAACAAAAAACGTCAAGGATTTGAGAGATGTCTACAAAATCTGGACAAAGATCATTCTTGGGTGTTTCTACCATAGGAAAGGAACACATGCCTCGGATTTCATCAGTAATGAGCAAAGGTATATCCTTTATTGCATTGCCACTAGGAAGAAGGTTGATGCGATCTACATCATCTTCAACCATTTGTGGAAAGCAGTAAAGGATTCCAGAAACGCTTTCAGAGAAAAAGGTGGAACAATCATTCCTTTTGGAAGGATTATTTCAAATCTTTTGGTGCATTCAAAGATTGTTGAAAGCCTGGAATCTGAAGGTATTGTGAAAGACCTTGCTGTCACATCTGGGGCTTGTTTGAATGCATTCACTTTGAAGAAGATGAAGGTAATTAAGACTATCAGTAAGACTCCTCAACCTCTTACTGATACAAGAATCAGAAGAGCACCTGTTCTTGCTGAGTTTGAAACCTTCTTCAACTGTGAGGTACCTGTAGTCAAAACTAGGTATCTGTTATCACAAGAAGAAAATAAATATCTAAAAAATCAAGAGAAGGGTGCTCCAATGAAAATAAATAAGAAGAAGGAAGAAAGGACTAAAAGAAAGCATGATTATCCTCCTGCTGTCTCTAAGAAACAAGATGTTTCTAAAGAGGTCATTGCAAAGGTTGCTAAGTCTGTCTCTGATGAGATTGAGAAGAAAGGGAAAGAAGCTGTTGAGAAGAAGAAAACAAGAAAAAGGAAGATGATTCTTCAAGAGTCTGATGAAGAAAATGTCTCTCAAGAGGCTGAGAATCAACCAGAAGTTCTGGCATATGTCAGAAGGAAAGAAATCTCTAGCGGCAAAGCAAAGATTATTGAAGAGCCGAAGAGTAAGAAGCAGAAGAAGACTGAGGATGTGGCCAAAGCTTTTCTGAGAAGTTCCAAAGGTATATGCATTTCTGAACCTGATTCTGTTCCTGCTGTTCGTTCAGAAGTTGCACCAATAGAGGTTGTCCCTACACCTGAACCAGAAAAAGCCACATCAGAATCACCTGTCTTTGTCCATGTTCTTACACCTCCATCTTCTCCTATAACCATTCCTTCCTCTCCACCTACCATAAATCCTGTTCTGGATATACCACCCCTTCAAACTCTCTTTCCATCTCAACCTTCTCCCAATGCCACCTTTGAACATACTCCCTCCACCTCTCAAAACAATCTTTGTGATTCTCCTCTTCCAACCTCTGCATCACATGAGCAGCTGCTCCGTGATTGCAACTACACTCCCAAGCCTCGTCCTGAAGCTGAAGTGGTAGTGTTAGATTCTGATACTGAAGCAGAATCTTCTTATAGGTTGGATAGAGAACCTCATCCGTACTTCACTTCCAACCCTGCCTTTTCAAAAACCCAAATAAAATTCCGCCCTGTATACCCTATTGGTGTAGTTTTTGAAAAAATAAAGAGGAATCTCAGAAGTATCTTTGATACTCTCAGAATTGCTGAAAGTTCTGGATTGAATGATGTTGCTATGCGGAACTTCTGGAGGATCTTTCGCAGAGAATCAGATGCTCTGTTTTTAGAACTTCAGGAAGCCTGTGTAGCTGCTGCCCCACGGCCTCGTGGAATTCTGAGGAATTATGAAGACTTCTGGTTTGCTAGTCTCAAAGGAAGACATCTGTTGGAAGAGAAGCCCTTCTTGGATGAGATGGAACAATTAAGACTGGCTGCTGAAATGGAAGCAAATCCATGCAGGGATATTGTTATCTTTATTCCTGATTATCCTGTTCTGCTCGGAGACGTTAAGACTCTCTTTAACTATCTGAGGGAAAACCCTTCTGAGAAAGACCCAAGCTTGGTCATTCCAGAAGTTGTTGACCCACCAGAAGTTGAAGGTCCTTCTGCTCCCAGGAATCTAGCTGCCATTCTTCAGGCACTTGAGAATGGAGACTCGGAAATTCCTGCTACAGAATATGGAGATGCTTCTATGCAAGAAGCAGATGCTGAAGATCATGTTGCTGAATCAGATCCTGTTGAGGAAATCCCTGCAAATGATCTATCCATGGAAGCTACAGATCAAGTTGCTATTCCTGTGGTTAAAAGCGTTGAAGCTTCTTCTGATGAATCTTCTCGTCTTGCAAGGACTCTGGAAGAAATTCAGAAGAGACAGGATGAGCAAAGCTCACTCAATGCTGAGTATAGAGCTTTCATGGTGAGGCAAGATGGACACAACAATGAAGTTCAAGAGATGTTGGCCAAGATCTTGTCAAGGCTAGGGCCATCTTAGATTGAGTCTGTGTTGTTTCTTTTCGTTGCATCTGTTTTTGTGCATCTGATCTTACTTATCTTCATGTACTTCTGTACCTGCTGTTTGAACTTCAATGAAATCATCTTCTTCCTCCGTGTGTTTCGTTTTGTTTGTCTCTGAATCTTTTTTGTTTTTTGATGATATGACAAAAAGGGGGAGAAATATGTGATAAATGATTTGATTTAATCAGTTGCTTTTACTAACAAGAACTGCAAGTTCTATATGGTTTAGGTGTTTTGCAGGTGTTTTGCAGGTATAAAGAAGTGAAGAGAATCTTCAAAGCAAACACTAGAAGCAAAACCATAAGAAGTGTTATTCTGTAAAAAGAATAAGCTCATGGAAACTGAAGCAAGCTAAGTGCTGTCAAGCTTCAGAAATCAGAAGCAAGAAAGAAGAATGAATCAGAAGCACTGATAATAGAATTTGATCCATATTTGTCTATTTGCTCTGACAAAATTCTATTTGCTCTGATACATTATTTTAGCCTATATGGCTCTGATACATATCATGTGTTCGAATATACATTTTATGTTCTGACTCGTTCATACTGACTTTTGTCGTTTAGTTTTTGTTCTGTAACATTTCAGGATGTAGAGATGCTCTGATGATGCTCTGGTACATTCAACAATGTTCTGATACAAATCTAGCATGAAGTGATGTTGGTAGAAATTCAAAGCTCTGAAGCTATCCGAGGGAAGCAGAAATCAGAAGCTGTGAATGTTCTAAAGATCCAGAAAACTCAAGTTCTGAAGCTGTCCTAAATGGAAGCAGAAATCAGAAGCTGTGAATGTTCTGAAGATCAAAGAAATTCAAGTTCTGAAGCTGTCCTAAATGGAAGCAGAAATCAGAAGCTGTGAATGTTCTGAAGATCAAAGAAATTCAAGTTCTGAAGCTGTCCTAGATGGAAGCAGGAATCAGAAGCTGTGAGTATTCTAGGGATCTAAAGAAATTCTAGTTCTGAAGCTGTCCAATGGAAGCAGAAGTCAGAAGCTATGAATTCTCTAAAGACAGAAGCTTATGTGATCGTCTCTACCGAAATAATCAGGGAAGTCTTTTATTAAAGTTCTTCGAGTATTTATTTCAGGGGGAGATTATTTATCTCAGGGGGAGATTGTTAATCTCAGGGGGAGACATATTTCATATGCTTATGCTATAGCTGTGTAATTTGTCTTTTGCCGTCTGCTCTTTGTGATCGCAAATTCATATCATTTATATATGTTTTTGTCATCATCTAAAAGGGGGAGATTGTTAGAACAAGATTTGTTCTGATCAATTATCTTAGTTTTGATGATAACAATAATATGAATTTTGCTTAAGATAATATGGTACTCTAATCCAATGCAATTTCCTTTTCAGGAAATATATAAAGAGTATGCATAATTCAGCGCTCAGAAGCTTTGTCTCAAAGGGTTCAGCATGCAACATCAGAACATGGTCTGGCAAGACATCAGAAGATGGTCGAAGCAGAATCAGAACATGGGTCTGTGGAAGCATCAGAAGAACATGAGATCAGAAGCACTGAAGTTCTGATGGTATCACGCACAGAAGCACTTCAAGGTCAGAAGATCAGAAGATGCTTTGCACCAAGCTGTTTGACTCTGATGATATTCAAACGTTGTATTCACAAACATCAGATCAGAAGGAAGTACAAGTGGCAAGCTACGCTGACTGACAAAAGGAACGTTAAAAGCTATTAAAGGCAACGTCAGTAGACACAGCGTGAACAAGGCTCGAGGTAGTTGACAAAAGCGTATAACATTAAATGCGATGCTGTACGGAACACGCAAAGCATTAAATGCACTCAACGGTCATCTTCCCCAACGCCTATAAATATGAAGTTCTGATGAGAAGCAAGGTTAACGATTCTGAACAAAAACAACTCATATTAACTTGCTGAAACTCTGTTCTACTCAAAGCTCAGAATCTTCATCTTCATCAAAGCTCACTACATTGCTGTTGTAATATATTAGTGAGATTAAGCTTAAACGTTAAGAGAAATATCACAGTTTGTGATTATAGCTTTTAAGAAGCAATTGTAATACTCTTAGAATTGATTACATTAAGTTGTAAGGAACTAGAGTGATCGTGTGGATCAGAATACTCTAGAAAGTCTTAGAGGTTATCTAAGCAGGTTGTAACTAGAGTGATCGTGTGGATCAGAATACTCTAGAAAGTCTTAGAGGGTATCTAAGCAGTTGTTCCTGGAGTGATCAGTGTGTGATCAGAAGACTCTGGAAGACTTAGTTGCTGACTAAGTGGAGAACCATTGTAATCCGTGCGATTAGTGGATTAAATCCTCAGTTGAGGTAAATCATCTCTGCGGGGGTGGACTGGAGTAGTTTAGTTAACAACGAACCAGGATAAAAATAACTGTGCAATTTATTTTTATCTGTCAAGTTTTTAAAGCTACACTTATTCAAACCCCCCCTTTCTAAGTGTTTTTCTATCCTTCAGAGTTACTCTTTGGTTTGTGTCTTTTAGAATTTGGGAACTTACGCCCGAATGGTTCCCTAAAGCAAGGGAGATCCAAGCACTCGAATGATTCCCTAAAGCAAGGGAGATTCAAGCTTCCATTCCCTTTTTAATGATTTTCACTTTTTTATTAGTGTTTTTTAAGTGTTTTCTTTGTATTTTTTAAAGGGATTTTATTTGAATATTTGTTAGATGTTTTAGTGTTGTGAAAGAAAAAGAATGAAAAGGTGGGGGACTAGCCTAATCTCTAAGCCTAATTGTTATTCTAATCTAACTCTAATGTTAACATACTAATGGTATCCTAAAAGAAGCATTAAAATGGTATTAACAAAATAGCCAAAAATATGGCCAAAAGCGAGCAACAATTATCACACAAAAATTATACGAAAATAACATGGAAATGATACAAAATGATAAAAGAATCAATTCAAAAATCGGCCTAAAATATACTACTATTTTTATGAGGTTTTTATATAGGAAAATCATCGACTAATGACTTAAAAGAACAGTAAAAATTAAATTCTAAAAATGACTCTAAAATCTATCAAGTTTTATTGATTTTATCACCTAAAAAATAGCATACGAAACTATATGAAAAAGAACCTAAATCTAACAAGGAGATATGTACACAGGGGGGTTTAAAGTTGAATATTGTGGTGCATGAGTAATTATGGGTGTTGGGCCCAATCAATAGCCCAACAGTTTTTTTGTTTCAGATTTTCTTATGCCAAAAAGATATTGGGCTTGAGAGATGTATTGCTGGAAATAGGGTGTGGACCAGCAGAGGTCTCTCACACCCCTTGGGCGCTCATGGGCCAGAGCTGAGCCCAAAGGATTATTGTTGTATCAGAAAGAGAGGTGCGTGGGCCATAGGGTGTACGGAATAGCAATTCGTGTGGTAAGGCCCAGCAACAATTGGTCCAAGCGCACATTATTTTCAGATTTTATGCCAATCAATCCCCATTAATCTTGATCAAATTCAATTAATCTCCATTAATATTCAGATTTTCTCTTAACCATGCAATCAATAATAAAAACAAGCAATTAATTGAAAGAGGATTAGGGTTCAAGAATATGTGACCATTCAAGTTCTTCACACTCTCCTTCTCTTGCGATCTCCGACGACGAAGTCGTCGTCGTCACCGCCACCAACGACCAAACCTCACACCGATTCCGCCCCAAATTAACCCTAAATCCTAACCCATCCTTAATCCCCTCCGATTCTACACGAAAGCTTCTCAAATCGAGCTCAAGCTGAAAAAGACCTAGAACGCAGAAACGTAGGTGAACCAAGACCACACCCAATCGTGGCTTGAAACGATAGGGTTTCGCATCAGGCATCAAGCGACATTAAGAAGAGTTTGGAGATTTACCTACCGGAGAACAGTCCGGCGCTTCTTCAAAGTTTGAGGACGAACGCGACGGAAAACTTCCAGTCAGGTCAGTCTTTCGCTCTGATTTCTTCTGCTATCTTTTCTCTTCTTCTTCCTCAATTCTTCTGTTTCTTGATTTTTTTCCATGAACCGTTGTGTTGTTGTTGTTGCGTTGAGAAAATGCCGAGGGAGATGATGGAACTTAGGCTTAGCACACCTTCATTCAGAGTTCAAAGGTGGAACTCTGATGAAGATTGGTGTTCGTGCTTTGGTGAGAGTGGAGAAGATGTGGTTGCTGTGAATGAGCATAGAGAAGATGAAGATGATTGGAGATGAATGGAAGAGATGAAGTGGAGGGTGGAGAGATGAAGATGGTGTGTGTGTATGAAGACTGAAAGTGGTGGATGGATGAAAATGGCATGAAGACTGAGGGAAAGAGAGAGTGATGAAGATGGATATGGAGAGAATTGAGGGAGAAGAGAGGATTCAGAGAGAGAAAGATGAAGGAGGTGGTTATGTTGGTGGTGAATGAGCGTGAGAGGCAGAAAATGGTGGAGAAGGTAGTTTATATAGAATGAGAGGGCTGAGAATTCTGTTATGGATCAGAGATGAGAGTGAAGATTGAGAGGTTAGTTACAACTCTGTTTTCTGTTAAGATTTCAGTTGAATTCTGTTATAGGTAGTTTTTCTGTTACGAATCTGTTTTGATGGTTATGAGAATTCTGCTTTGGTTTTGAAAGTTTTCTTGTTAACTGAATCGGTTATGTTAGTTAGGTGTTATGAATGCTGTTTAGGATTTTGGTCAGAAAACAATTAGAAAGGGTTATTGGTAGTTGGTTATATATGTGGGTTGAATTTAGTTAGCAAACCTAACTCAAACTGTTAGGTGAAGTTAAAGGAAGGTCAGGGGTAATTTGTCGTGGGCTGAGTTTCTATGGCAGCAACTTTGATTAATGGTATAGGATGTAGCTATGGTAAGCATGACTTGTGAATGAATGGCTAGTTTTATTTAGTGTGTGGTTTTGTATTTCTTTTTTGGTTTGAACTTGAACAGGGGTGTTGGCTGAATTATATTGAACAAAGGTTGAGTACTGGATGGCAATATACTCAATTGGAATTTGACTGCCGGATGCTATCATTTGTTTTATTTTTGTAAAACCAGTTTATGTTGTGATGCAGGGTTGAATAGCTGGATTTTTGGTTAATTGTGTGACTGTTTTGTGAACTGATTGTTGACATTTATGGATAATCAATGCTTGGTGTTTGCTGATTTTTTTGTGTGATACGCCACTGCAGGTTTGGAACAACACTTATGGAGAAATGACACCTCTCTTACAAAACTTGCTTGCTTGCTCATGAAGATTGGAAAAAGAATTTAAAAGATGGCGTCATGAAGTTTTGGCATAGTTTAGTTTTTTTTTTGGTTTGGGAATGCTTTGGAGAAGAATACGACTAGTTCAGGAATTAGGGCCCTTTTGTATAAGTTTGTATGGATTGTAATGAAGTGTAATGGATGATGGATTTTTGTAATGACAATTGAATTTGTAGTGGGACATAGCTTGTAACAGACTATCTTTCCCTTTTTTATGAATGGAATTGAGTGAACGAGATGAACATAATTGATGTAATGCGATCTTATTCGGATGATAGGTTGGTATGTATTTCTTCTCTTTTTCTTGTATGTGTAATCCCTTTTTGATGTAGTGATTTTTTGGATGTGGAGATTTGTATTGAACTTTTGTCTTTTGGTATGGGCACTAGCTTGGTAATATGTCTTGTGCTTGCATCTTGAATTCCAAACAAACACCATGAATCTTTCCACTTGCATATTTGAATAAGATGAAACTGATTTAATTCCAACTCCAAATTCATATAAGAGCTCTTGAATGAAATTCAAAGCATACGACTTGTGTCATGAGTAGCATCTAATATTGAGAAGAAAACCCAAACACGAGTCATCAAAACCCTTAAACGGTGACAATTTGCAAACACGAATAAGATACCTCTCAACCCCCAAATCCATAAGAATCCCGAGCATAAGTTCAAAGTTTTTGACTGAAGTTCGTCAGGATGAAGTCACTCCTCAAATGATGAACAAACCCAAGTGCTGATCAAAAGCCCCTGATGATCATAATAACAAACCTCTAAGGTTCATCTAATAATTCCCAGCATACGGAGTAGACTTGAAAAACCTCAGTTGAACAAATTTACATAGTGTAGAAACCTTAATCACTGTGAAACCCTAGATCTTTCCATGACCATTGATCCAATGCCCCAGGTGCCTTATTGATTAATGTTGCATGATGCGTTATATGACCTAATGGGAGGTATGTACATGAGATTATGAAATGAGAAGTCTAAGCCAGCTAAAATAAGTTAGGGGTAGGACAAATTTGGGGTATGACACATATAAGGAGTTATAATACAAGGAGTCTCTCGCATACGCATGTATTCGTATCCTCATGCATTCATACATCTTGCATCTTCACCCGCATCCTTACTTGTCGTACTAGCCGATTTCCCGAGAATCGCGAAAAAAAATCAAAAGGATCGTAGACTATGGAGAAAGGAGGATGAATTATCGAGAACAAACTTGGTATCCCAAGGAAAAAAAGGATGTCTTTCACCATGCCTTCCGCATGTCCATGCCTCGTCGCAACAGGATTATACAAGGGTTATCGTCGAGCAAGTATTAGTTCAACAAATAAGTTCCCTCATAGATACACTCAAGGGGTGTCTAGTTATAAAAGGGTTCATCTATGAACATAGCAAAACTTACAAGGACGCTCTACGATAACCTGGGGGCAAGGATCAGTCCAACTGGGGCAATATCCTGAACAAAGATGCATGACTACGATGGAGGGAATGCGACATATGCTAAATCCACACCAAGGGGCAAAAGGGTCACAGATTTTCTTTATCAATCTACAAACCCTGGAGATTGCAAATGGTGTGATTCTATCCTCTGGAAAAGCAAAAGAGTTTCAGTCTAAGGAAACTCATGAAGTTCCAAAACGACGAAAACCCAACGCTAACAAGTTATTCCCGACAATTTTGACGTGCCCAAGAAAATTCGAGGTTGCCCTTACTTCTACAAGACTAAGGAGCTAAGGAGTAAAATAAGGTCAAACGGATCTACAGAGGAGATTGACCCTAGGATTAATAGGTCTTTTCATACTCAGGATTTCAACCCCTACGATCGCTAAAAGTTACTCAGGATAAAAGTTGTACCTTCGGATTAGCAATTCTAAATAATGGGATGACCATGCAGGTTTTGGAGTCAATTCATTCGCTCGCTACTACGAATTTTCACACGCACACTTATATTCTATTTTTAATTTCAAATTTAGGATTATTAACAAACTTAAGGGAGAATGACGAATACAAATAACTAAATCTCGCTAAACGAATGCTTTCAAGGTAAGACCGAGTCGACGATGTACAGGCATTATTTCAATTCCAAAACAGTGGAGATATAAGGATGTTAATCCCTCGTTACCCCCTCGAGCCAGGAGTTGGAGTTTGTTTCCACTTTTCAAAAAAAAAAACCTTGATTTCAACCAGGGGCAGGGTAGATTTCAATTAATTCAATGGTGTATTTTGGGTTGTCAAAGAGAATCAGTCAATCCAAGCAAGGATTCAAGCAAAGGTTCAAGCATAAGGTTCAAGCATATCTTATTCCTCGCGTTCATCCAAGATTGAGGAAGCAATGGAGATAACATTCACAACAATCTTCTTCCTCAACAAATCATTCAAGATCGAGGAAGCATCAAAGTCGAAGCTTACAAATCAAAATCAACACAGCAGTTACAACATTCAATATCCAAGGATCAATATTTCCAAAGGAGCCACCAAAACAAAAAAGGAGGAAAGCGTCCGCTAAGTCAAAATGGAAAATTTCATGAAAGAAAACAAAAACGACTTAGGCAAAAATTAGGGCATCCCAATGAATCAAATTCAAGGGAATTGGTTCATGCAAAAATAAGGGATAAAAACAAAACAAAGGCGAAATAACAAGGATAATCTTGTGACTGCTAAATCATCGAAGCTTCTCATCTATGCTTGGATCTCTACAACATTTCTCATCAGTGCTTGGATCTCCACTAAGGCTTCTGCTTAACATCAAAACTGAAACGATTCTCTTATAAACAAAGCACATCCATTGGATTAGGCGAATTTTTAGGATTTGGAGAACATCAAGGAGAAAGGGGTGGGCTAAATAAAATTTTGAGCCTTATATCCATTGTTTCTTAAAACATGAACCAGGCCAAGTTACAACAGTTAAAAGTCCTAATTGAGGCAAGGTTAACCACGAAAGCATATTAAAGCAGGATTTTGTTATACTGACTCCTAGATTTGTTAAAACTATTCCTAATCACTACGCTTATTCAAGCATTCACATCTAATCACCCAGTCCTAATTCATAACGGACTTCGATTTCAAAACTTGCACACGCATCGCATTGGAGTTACTTCTCAAAGGGTACAGCACCATCTACAAATATACGCTTAGCATCAAGGAGATCTCGAAAGGGGTTAATAAAGGGCGATCACTTCTAATAAACACCTTTGCATGGGGGGAACCACATCTAGGGGGTTCTCCTAAACAGGGGCAAAATTTCAAGGATTACAGGGGCATACGATCAAAGATCCTATTTACTAGGGGCATTCTTCCTAAGGTCCAATTGACTTGGGGCACATCTCGAAGCAATAACAAACAGGGGCATGTCCAACATGGGAAGAATTCAAAAGGATAAAACACTACGGATAGCCCTCCATATCCTGGAAATCAAGGGCATACCCTTCAATCTAAACGCTAGAGTACATTGGCACGGCAAGGTTATTTCTCGAAGTACTTCCTTCATGATTATGCAATCAGGGGCATCCTTTACCACTAAACATTGGGGCATCGGATATCAAATCCGTAAGGTAAACAATTCGAAGGTTAAAGGCATGGAGAATTTCAAAGGATAAAGGTGTGGAGAATTTCAAGAGGTTAAAGAGGCGAATTGCAAAAGGTTAAAGACATGGAGAAATTTGAAAATCAAAAAACGTGGAGTATTTCAAAAAGCCAAACCGGGGCAAGACGCACAACAAAAGGAAAAGGCATTCTCACACTTTACAACATCGAACAAATCTTCCTCCTAACTACGATCTCCAAAATTCAAAAAAAAAAACAAGGATTGGGAAATCGCGCTAGCATCCAACAAACCTACAACTCCAGCGAGCTATATACGCTTGGTTATCAATAACCTATCATTGGAGCATCATGCAAATACATATAAGTCATACATTACATACATTGGTTGATACATTACACCGTACCTTTTTAGGTAGTCTTCTTTAAAACAAATCTCACGGTCCTTTTTGGGAGCCTCCTCAAGCGAGCTTATTCAAGACGAATTGTCATCCTTTCTAGGAACCTCTTCAGGTAGTCTTCTTTAAGACATTATTTTTCTAAGAACCTTTCTATGTAGTCTTCTTTAAGACAATCATCGTCATTCCCAAGAACCTTTTTAGGTAGTCTTCTGTAAGACATTCTTTTTCTAAGAACCTTTTTAGGTAGTCCTTTCAGACATCTTTCAGCCTTTCCAGGCAGTCTTCTTTAAGACATCCCTTATCCTTTGCTAAAAAAAAAACCTTTTCAGGTAGTCTTCTTTAACACAAATTTTATCCTTTCTAGGAACCTCTTCATGTAGTCTTCTTTAAGACAAATTTTCATATCCATTCCAAAAACTTTTTCAGGTAGTCTTACAGAAGACATTACTTCGTTCCACTCGTTACATCAGCCAACATATATATGAGCATAAGCATTATCCACATACATAAACATTACCAAGCCGGCATAAGCATAGCCATGGTGTAGGTGCAAATACGGTTTAAGCAAGTTCAATAAGGAGATAAAATCTTAGGACTGACATCAACATCAGCATACATACATACGCATTAGCATATGCATATCATCTAGTGCATTCACATACTACAAAAGCCCTGTTTCCAACCCTCGTGTTGTGATAGGTGTGTTTTCCGACCCTCGTGTTGTGATTGATCTGTTTTCCGACCCACGTGTCGTGAGTGTCCAACCCTCGTGTTGTGATTGAGGTGTTATCCAACCCTCGAGTCGTGAATGCCCGACCCTCGAGTCGTGAGTTTCTAAACATATCGTTTCCTTTCCGACCCTCGAGTCGTGGATATTTGACATGCTATTTTCTCCGACCCTCGAGTCGTGGATATTTGACATTCTATTTTCTCCGACCCTCGAGTCGTGAGTCTCCAAACAGGTGAATCTTTTTCATACAGGTATGCTTGTCAAAACCATGGCAGGCAATTCCTTTGATATAGGTAAGTTTGCTAGAACTATAGCAAATGATCTCTTCTTATGCAGGTACGCTTGTCAGAACCACGACAGGTAATTCCTGTGGTGCAGGTGAACTTGTCCGAACAAGGGCAAGTGACTCCTAATGGTGTAGGTGAAATTTGTCCGAACCAGGGCAAATGATCCAAATGGTGTAGGTGAAATTTGTCCGAACCAGGGCAAATGATCCAAATGGTGTAGGTGAAATTTGTCCGAACCAGGGCAAATGATCCAAATGGTGTAGGTGAAATTTGTCCGAACCAGGGCAAATGATCCAAATGGTGTAGGTGAAATTTGTCCGAACCAGGGCAAATGATCCAAATGGTGTAGGTGAAATTTGTCCGAACCAGGGCAAATGATCCAAATGGTGTAGGTGAAATTTGTCCGAGCCATGGCAAATGATCCAAATGGTGTAGGTGAAATTTGTCCGAGCCAGGGCAAATGATCCAAATGGTGTAGGTGAAATTTGTCCGAGCCAGAGCAAATGATCCAAATGGTGCAGGTGAAATTTATCCGAGCCAGGGCAAATGATCCAAATGGTGCAGGTGAAATTTATCCGAGCCAGGGAAAATGATCCAAATGGTGCAGGTGAAATTTGTCCGAGCCAGGGCAAATGATTCAAATGGTGCAGGTGAAATTTGTCCGAGCCAGGGCAAATGATCCAAATGGTGTAGGTGAAATTTGTCCGAACCAGGGCAAATGATCCAAATGGTGTAGGTGAAATTTGTCCGAGCCAGGGTAAATGATCCAAATGGTGCAGGTGAAATTTGTCCGAACAAGGGCAGATGATCCAAATGGTGCAGGTGAGCTTGTCAGAACTATGACAAGTAATCCTATTGGTGCAGGAGAACTTGTTAGAGCTATAGTAAGTGATCCTTTTGGGTTCACAAAACTACGGAAACTTACTAGAACTATAGTAAGTGGGGTTCACAAACTACGAAAGCTTGCTAGCGCTATAGCAAGTTAACTATCTTCTACAATAAACTGCGAGTCGTCGCTATTGATAGTTACGCTTACCCATCACGTTAGTCCCTCGGCAGTGATCAAAGGGTTTACGAAGGGTTCTTCAATGGGGTTTATCACGTTAGTCCCTCGGCAGTGATCTTCCTCAAGACTACAAAGGGTTTCACAAAGGGGTTTTACAAAGGTTTCTTCAATGGGGTTTATTACGTTAGTCCCTCGGCAGTGATCTACTTCGAAAAAACAAAGGGGTTTTACAAAGGGTTTTACAACAAGATTTTCAAAGGGTTCCTCAATGGGGTTTATCACGTTAGTCCCTCGGCAGTGATCTACTTCCAAAATACAAAGGGTTTTGCAAAGGGTTCCTCAAATTGGGTTTATCACGTTAGTCCCTCGGTAGTGATTTTATCCAAAACATCATCAATAACAAACAAAGGTTTTTATTTCTCCTTCTCAAAGTTACTAACATACTTCAACTAACATAACTAACAATCATGCATCATTCAACTAGCATACCTTAATCATACATAATGCATATACATACACTGCTCTCATTTATGTTGGGAAGCTCACTGCATCATACATTACATGCATCATAACATTGCATAAAATTCAGGTTGCCTTCTTAGGCCGTACTACAATCAAAGCAAGTGGTTCCTTTCGAAAGCATCTGCTTCACATTCTAAAAAAAAGAGAGGGGTATTTACCTTGGGTGGCATGCGTAAGCCCATCTCCCACAGAACTTCTTCCCAACAAATGCAAATTTCAGGGCATTCTCAGTGTTCAATCATCTTCTACCTTTTGATCATGATAGGCAGACGTGCCTATCTGACTCTTCAGGTTTAAGAAGATTGAACAGGGGCAGTTGTCATACCCCAAAATTTGCCCGATCAATTCACATCTTTTAATTCATCAAGGGTCAAAATTAAGAGTCATGGGGTTTGACATTCACATTGTCAAACTCACCCCCTTATAAAATACCTTGAGTTAAAATGGGGTGAAATTAACAGGTATCTTGGGTCCGAACATTTGGCCCATCTGTCTCAGGCTAGGATCATGTTTGGGGATATTCTAATGGGTTTTTATTTTCGAAAAATATATATTTGATTGGTAAGTTATTGATTTAGTTCTATTAGTATTTAATTTTGTTAAATGTTTATTATTAATATCATTACTAATATTAGGATTATCATTTGAGTTTTTTATTATGATCAGATTATTATTATAGTTTTTTATTTATAAGTATTAGTAATCATTAGGATTAGGATTTTTATACATTATTAGAATTATTAGTATTATTATTATTAAGATTATTTTTAATTATTAAGTTAGTTGTGCAATAGGCCCATTAGGTGTAGAAATACACTAAATTGACTAATATAAATACAAATATTTTCTAACAAATAAGGGGGGGGCATTCTCTCTAATCCTAATACCACGTACAGACAAATGTTTCAGTAACTGAGAAAGTACAAGATTGGCTGCAGAAAACTTTATTAAAACACAAAAAAGTCGTGAACGAAGAGAAGCAGCGGAAGGATTTATGGACCAATTCAGGGCAAACCAAACATCTGAATCAATCTCCTGGAGTTCTCTGAGTGTAACCAAATCACAGGCGTCGATCTGAACGCGCTTATACGTGCCCGGACGTTCACGTTCGATGCTAAAAAAATGTCGATTCGAGTTCCATCATATATGCATCATAAATCGAATTTGAATACATGTTTGTGTTTCTAATCTTGTTCAGAATCTCCCCGTGTTGTTTAATTGAAGTTTTATTGCAGGTTTCGTGAATCACCATTGCTAGGGTTCTTGAGCTCTGATTTGGGGATTGTTAATTAGGGACGAAATTAGACAAGATTAAGGACATTATTGGACTCGGGAGGTTATTCACGGTTGATTGGGGTTATTATCAGTTATTAATTGATGATGAATCGCAGGTTACTTAGGAGGAAGGCTGAGGCCGGTTGAGAGTTTCTGCGCTTCAGGAAAAAAAAGTGGAGGAGACGAAGCTACAGTATCGACGCGCAGGTTTTAAATTTATGAAGCAGTTTTGTTTAATATATCATGTTATCGATGCATCTTTTAAACAGACGGATTGCTTGGTTGGAATGGTAAGTGGGGTGTTTTGAGGTAAGGGGCGTGGGTTCGATCCCCACCCCCAACATTATTTTTAATGAAAACGCAGGTTACTTAATCTAGTGCCATGCGTCCTCATTGGCTTATGACGCACCTTCCGCTCTCACCACTGGATGAGCAGTTCATCAGATCTAACGTCAGCAAGGAAGAGGTTCATCATGCACCCTCAAAACCTCAACATACATGATTACTACCAGGTTTTCTTCATATATTTATTTTATTATTTATTTTATTTAATTAGGTTAATTGTTTAGAATTAATAGTTAATTTAATTTAATCAATTCTTTTTAGGGTTTGGTGAAAATTAGGATTAGAATAGTAAACTGGGATTAGGTTTAGGATTATCACCCGATTATTCGATTATTTCGGTTAATTTATTTAATTAATTTTAACTATGATAAATCATAAAAAACCCTAGGAATGTGTAACCAATACATTAGGGTTTGCCCAATCCCACTGGCCACTTGGCCAAAGTTTTAGGATTTAATTTGTTATTCGTTCCGACTAAATCTACTAGTCGCAATGATTAATAATCGATTAATTTAATTAATCAAATCCAACAATAAAAGACATTTTATTTTGCTAAATGGTTCTAACCAAATCTATTGGTTACAATGATTAGCATACTTAACTCGTTATCGTGTAGTAATCAAACCTATTGGTTATGAGGGATAACGATAAATAATTTCAATTACAATATTAAAATATACTCCATTTGCTGTCCGTGACGATCGAATCTATCGATCAGAGCAACCAGCAATACATTATTTAATCCGTTAACGATAATGATCAAACCTATTGATCATCGCAACTAACGGTGACATATTAAACCAGGGTTGTACGCCAAACATTTAAAACACATTAAACCACGAAACTACGGATTTTCATCTCTTCAATACTGCGATTTTCAAATCTACGATAAGGTAATTCAAAATACCTTCGAACTTCGCATTTCAAAAACTCCGACAAGGTAACAAAAATACCTTCAAACCATATCAAATCAAACTCAAAGGCGTACAACCCTGTGCCCGAACTACGTTGACTCTTATTCTCCATAAGGAGATACGTAGGCACTTGGTAACAAGGCGAGTCCCCCTCCTCAAAACTCTAATCATGTTCATAATATTTGTTTGTCAACCTTATTACTTTCTGTCATCTTTCTTTATAACCTTGCCATAAACCTTTACTTTACAATGCAACCTTTAGGAAAGGGTTGAGGGTGCCTAACACCTTCCCTCGACCTGATTATAATAACTTACCCTGAATCTTTAAACTGCATAGGGTTTCCTATTCGCCCTTCAGAATAGGTGGCGACTCTAAACCTTTAATTTTTAGGGCAGGTTGCTACACAAAGATTGCCATCATAGGCGAATGTCTGAAAGGAATTTGTCTATAGGCAAATGTACCATAAGGTCATGTAAATGTGGTCTTCTCTTGGTCATCGGGGTGGATAAAAATTTGGAAAAATCCAGAGTACCCATCTAGATAGCAGAAATGGGACTGTTTGGCCAAGCGCTCGAGCATTTAATCTATGAAAGGTAAAGGTAAATGATATTTGCGAGTGGCTTTGTTTAACTTCCTATAGTCAATGCATATTCTCCATCCAATTTGAGAACGTTTTGCTACAGATTCGCCTTTTGCGTTAGTGATTACGGTGACTCCTCCTTTCTTTGGTACGACATGAACAAGGCTAACCCATTTACTATCGGATATAGGATATATGATTCCTGCTTCTAACAGCTTTTCAATTTCCTTTTTAACAACATCGCTCATGATGGGATTAATTCGTCTTTGATGCTCCCTAGAGGTTTTGCAATCTTCCTCGAGCATAATGCGATGCATACAGATAGAAGGACTTATTCCTCACAGATATGAGATGTTATAGCCTAGAGCAGTTAGATATTTTCTTAGGACAATTAGTAACTTTTCGGTTTCAGTTCGTCCTAAATCAATGTTTACTATGACAGGTTTTTTAAGTTCTTCGTCTAGGAATTCGTACCTTAGATCACTCGGTAATGTTTTAAGTTCTACAACAGGTTTCTTAGGACCAGGTATAGGATCAGGAGTCAATGCAAGGCATTCACTTAGGTGGTTGTCTTGGTATTCCCCACGCTAATTATCATCTTCGAAAATAGGCAATATCAGAATTCTTAGGATTTAAGTATCCTTCAGTGGTTCTGACTTTATTTCCTTCACACATTTATCGATGATGTCAATAAAACAACATGTGTCTACTATAGCATGGCTTTAAGGAATTGAGAGAGGATGAATTCAATTTTAATCTTCTCCGACATTGAAAGTCAGTTTTCATCGTTTCAAATCGATGATAGCACCAGCAGTGGCTAAGAAAGGTATCCCTAGTATGATTGGAATGTTAGAATCTTCTTGGATGTCCATTATGATGAAATCTGTGGGAATATAGAATTGACCTATTTTAACGGGAATGTTTTCTAGCATACCTACAGGGTACTTCACAGAGCGATCAGCTAATTGTAAAGACATTCTAGTTGGTCTTAGTTCGCCTAATTGAAGTTTTTCACAGATTAAAAGGGGCATTAAACTCACACTAGCTCCTAAATCTCAGAGTGCTTTGTCTATGACAAATTTTCCTATTACACAAGGTATGGAGAAACTACCAGGGTCTTTCAGCTTATGTGGCATATTTTTTTGGATAATAGCGCTACGTTCTGCGGTGAGCATCACTGTTTCATTGTCCTTAAGTTTCTTTTTGTTAGACAGTATCTCTTTAAGAAATTTGGCATAAGATGGCATTTGTGTTATGGCTTCGGTGAATGGTATTGTTATGTTTAATTGCTTCAGAAGTTCCATAAATTTCTTAAATTGTCCTTCAGTTTTAGACTTAGCTAATATTTGAGGAAATGGAATAGGTGGCTTATATGGTGGTAGAGGTACGTATGGTTTTGTCTTTTCAGCAGCATCTCTAGCTATAGTTTCTGGCTCAGTAGGTTTATCTAATTCATCATTACTTTTTGCCTTTTTGGTTTCATTTTCCTTTTGTTGGGACATCGGTTTAGTTAGGAGTCTTGGATCTACTGGTCCATCTAATTCAGTCCCACTTCGTAATGTAATGGCATTAGCATGACCTTTCGGGTTACGTTATGGTTGACCAGGAAATACTCCAGTTGGAGCAGCAGTTGTTGCTTGTTGTTTGGCTACTTGGGAAATTTGGGTTTCTAGCATTTTGTTATGTGTAGCCAATGCATCTACTTTGGTTGCTAATTGTTTCACTAATTTAGAGGTGTGTACATTTTGGTTCATGAACTCCTTATTTTGTTGTGTTTCAGTAGCAACAAAGTTCTCCATCATTATCTCTAGGTTGGACTTACGAGGTGCTTCAGGAGCGGCTTGAGGTGCAGCTTGGTTATAGACGCACACAATCCGCACAATAGGATTGATGCCACCATTGGACCGGAGTCCTACAAATCACCACTAGGCCAAAGTCCTAACATATGACATGAATACATGATATACATAATGCAAAACAATACAACCCCGTCTGGTCAAAGTGCATCATCATTCACGTACTCGTCACAACATCATGTTTACAAACAACATTTTTCACATCAAATCATTATTATATGGGTTAATAGCCATTTACCCCCTGTCGTATAACGCATTGTTATTCTTATAGGAGAAATTTGGATGATTCTTCCATCATGGGTTATAGGTGTTAGAATACGAGTTTCCTTGAGCGTAGTTCATTTTGTCAGGAGGAATTCCAGTTAGCAATTGGAATTCGGAAACGATATGTCTAGGTACTCCACATATCTCGCAGTTTGGAGCTACGGCAACCACGGTGGCTGCGGGAGTCATAGATAAACTTTCAATCTTTTGAGTCAGGGCGTCTACTTTAGCGTTGACGCGGTCTATGCCACTGACTTCGTACATTCCTCCTTTAGCTTGAGGTTTCTCCACAGATGCTCGTTCTCCTCCCAGTGATAATGATTCTGCGTCATGTTTTCATTGAGTTGATAAGCTTCATTATAAGGTTTGTCCATTAATGCACCACCAGCGGCGGCGTCTGGAGATAATTTGGTGTTATAGAGGAGACCACCATAGAAGGTGTGGATGATCAGCCATGGTTCAAGTCCATGATGCAGGCAAAGTCTCAGCATATCCTTGTATTTGTCCCAAGCTTCGAAAAGTGATTCGTTGTCTTTTTGAGTAAATCCGTTGATTTGGCCTCTCAGCATTGCAGTTTTACTAGGTGGGAAATATCTTGCTAAGAAGAATTTCTTCAATTCGTCCCATGTAGTTATGGAATTGGAAGGTAAGGGTTGGAGCCATGCCCTGGCTCTATCTCTTAGAGAAAAGGGAAAAAGAAGTAATTGAATTGCTTCGGGACTAACGTGGTTAGCTTTTATTGTGTCTGCATATTGCACGAACACGGATAAATAGAGATTTGGATCAACCATAGGGCTTCCAGAAAATTGATTTTGTTGCACGGCTTGCAACAATGACGGTTTAAGCTCGAAGTTGTTTGCCTCGATGGCAGGTGCAGCGATACTCGAGTGCGGTTCAGCTCGAAAAGGGGCAGCGTTGTCTTTAAGAGGATGATTAACTAGTTCAGCCATGTCTGGTTTTGGAGTTGGTTCTTCATGAATGGGAATCAACTCTTCGGGAAATGGAATCGGGTCTACTTCGGGAAGTTCATGGATTCGACGTCTTATGTTAACAAAATGTTCGATTTTGTTGATTCATTTTATTAATTCCCCTCCTTGTAAATGATTATTTAGCATACAATCGTTCAAAGAAAAGAAAAGTGTTGCCTTAGTCTGTACTGTGCAACAGCGGAGTTACGATATTGACTAAATTAGTCCCCGACAACGGCGCCAAAAACTTGATCGCAACTTAGTATGTCTATAGAATACTGACTGCAAGTGCACATTCGTGTGGCGTAGCTTTAAAGATTATCGAACCCAAAGGACTAAAAATCAACCTACCGTTATATAATGTTGCGGTGTAAATCTAAGGCTAATGATGTTCGATTAACGAATAAGGGGGGCGAAATAATTTAATAAAGTCTAAAATTAATTATGGGGAAACACCGGTATGTAATTATCTAACATCAGGGATTCAGTAATTTATTGGCACTGTTTCGAATGACACAAAAAACTTCTTTCAGTGAAAACTATTGGTTTAAAAATCTTTGTCTCACACTCTCGTGTTTATTGATTCCGACTATATAATTGGACCTAAATGATCGCTCTCGTTGTGTCATAAAAAATCCTAAAATACTATTTGAAAACAAATAGTGTTCAGTTAATTTTAAAGCGCTCTCGCTGTATTCAAAATTAACATTTCATTCTTACTGTCCAGTTAAAATTTCAAACTCTCGTTCTTATTAATTTTAACCTCTAAACTTTCTTTTACTCTCGTAATAAAACAATTTCAATATTAATTCTAAGAATCGAACCAGAAAAGAGAATTGATTTAGAAAATAGTTTGTGACAATTCATTACCTAATTCCTTCGGCTTATGATTACATACCGGTATTGATAAGTTTATCCAGACATGGTATTCATAACAGATTCACAATCATAAATAGCAGACATAAATTTAAGCATGGTTGCAGACATAAAATTATAATGGTAAAACATGTAAAATATAAAAACCTGGAAATTTAATTGAAGATTGAAATATGCTTTGAGTATCAGATGCAAATCCTCCACAGACTGATAGGTTTTTTGCTTCTTTGTCTCTTAGAATATAAACCAACCGAAATTTCCGGAACAGTAAAACCTAAACTAACACTGAAAGTCTAAAAATAAACTAAGGGGCTTTTGATTTCTGGTGTAGAAATTAAAAGCTGAAACGGGAGTGGAAAGAACAAAAGGAAACTGGAAATTGCAGAAGAAAATAGGATGCTCTGAACTGTATTGCAAAAACTGGGTAAAAACTGCCGAACCCCCAAATGTTGTTTCGGTCTCCTTTTATAAGTCGTCTTCGTAACAATTCAATGAGAGAATTTAGGGGAAGTGGAAGTTGCTTTGCTGAAGAATCGGTTCTGAGAGTCTTGTGGAGAGGAGAACGCTGAAGTTGTGGAAGTTGAAGTGTGACTCAGTCGTGGAGAAAAATATGGGAATAAAACCACATAAAACACTTGTGGCGGGGGGCACAAGTGTGAGGGACGTGCGTCCCTTTCTTCTGCAGCAGACGTGGCCTAAAGGGGCGGGGGCCACAAGCGTGAAGGGTGGGCGCCCCCACCTTATTATTCCAACGTTGTGTGCACCTTGGGGGTGGGCGCCCCATTGCTAGAGGGTGGGCGCCCCCACCTTGTTATCTTTTTTTCTTTTTATTTTCTTGTAAATTAAATAATGGGCCTCCAACACAGTCTTTTGCATTTCTTCATTCTTTCACCGAATAATTCTTCGAAAATACTTTAATTCTCTTCTTTTTAATAGAACTCGGGAAAAATTAAATACCTGAAATAAAACGAGAATACCAGCATAATACTAAAATAAAATAATATAATTAAAGAAAAATAAAGACAAAATCTATATTAATCGAATCAAATGTACGATATAATTTCGTGTTATCAGTGGTTTTTATACAAAACTATATTCGGTGGCGGAGCCCGATTTTTTTTTTAATGGGAATAAAAGTGTAGTTATTTTGACTTTGCTAATAAAATAATTAAATATTTATTATAACATTTTAATAAAACACTTAACACAACAAATAATTTTACAAATTAGTAATTATTGAAGAGAAATAAGAGACAAAAATAAATTTCATTTAAGCAAAAAAAAAAAACTATACTTCTAAATATTACTAATTGTGAGTGTGTGAGTATTTTTTATATATTTTTATGACCATTATTAGTTCTTAATGAATGTATTAATAGATAAAATTAAGTTAATGTTGAATTCAAAATAAAAATATATAAACTTCAGATATTTATAGAAATGATGATGCATATATGAATAAAAAAGAGAAGGATAACAAATTTAAGACAAAGTGTGTAAGTGAATAATTCATAGTAAGTGAACAAGTGTTTTTTAATAAGTAAAAAAATAACAGCAGATCTTATTCAAGATTACTATCATCATATAAATTAGGTAAAACTCATCATAGAAATTAGGCAAAGTAAATTTTGATAAGGTGCCCAAGTTTACAAATAACATACAAAATTTTTATGTAGCAAAAAACAGATGGATAAAGTCATGTTGGGATTGAAAAATTATTTAATACTACTATCAAAACAAACTTTTGTTTTCTTGTGGGGGCTTTAGCTCCTAAGTTGTTACATGTGTATCTTCCACTGACTATATTGACTAGATTGTAGATGTCAAAGATGCTGATAATTGTGGTTATCGCTCTGTTTCAGCATTGCTTGGTAACAAATTAAGAAAGAGAATCACACACTTGTCAGCCAACATCTTATCAAAGATTTATACGAAATCATACACGACACTATATGGGAAAAATGAAATTCATCCATCTCTTATTCATTGTGTTAGTGGTTCAGCACCGGAGGAAAAATGATGTGCTTCCCTGAAATGAATAATCTTATAGAAAATGCATATAATAGGATGTGTAATAATCTGACAAGATATGATTTCTCAAAAATATTTTTCCCACTTTGAAGTGGCTCACCTTGTAATCCAATCGGATATATTATGTTTATTGGGTAACTTTCAAAATCACAACATTCTGTTCAAGTTTTCTCAAACCCTGAGTGGACATCTCATTCCATAAAAGAAGATAAAAGTTGGATGGATAATTTTTTTGATAGGAATGCGGAGTTTGCCAAGTTAAGAAAAATGGAAAAATGTAAAGCATGGAAATTCAAAGGTCGAACCATTTATAGATATAAATTTAGGTGGTGACACATATTTTAATGTATTCTAGTTTTATCTTACCAGGCATTTCAGGTGGAGACATTTTCTTTTTGTATATAATGTTGGATTGATTTATTCAACAATGTGTTTCAGGTACTTTTTGAAGTGTTTTAATGTATATAACATTACTTGTTAAAAATAAGGAAGTTTTGTGCGTAACACTATCTGTTTGTAATATTAACTTCTGTAATGGATGAATCCAAATTTTAAAATACGGACACCCCATAGTATTTGTTATGTTATCCTTTCATAAGAAAAAGGGTCATTTGGTAATTCAATATCCATACAAACCCTTAATTGTACCTAATTTATTCTGCATTCAAACTCTAGAATGACAGTTGAGACAATATAACTTTTGTATGGTCCTTATTTCTCTAAAACTTGTATAGACATGCCTTTGATGTAGATGTAACTATCAAAAAATACTATAGAATGTCTCAATATTGGTATCTCGCATTTGTTAACTTCAAAAAATGTGAGTTTGGATCTTAAATTTAGGGTCACAGAGGGCACCTCTCTTGAAGTTCTGAAATAGAAAATGGATAATCTCTTGTACTACCCAAAAAATCGTAGGATGGTTAAGATCGAGTATCATTCACCCTCGATTGATGAAAAAGGAAAGTTAAAGTTCGGCAACTTTCAGTTGAAGACGGGTGAAGATTTAAGAGTTATGTGGAGTATATTTCATTGTTACGAAAGAAATTATCCAATCAAAGTGGATGCAAATGTGGCGAGATCGATCAACGACATCCAAAAGATGTTGAAATATCCTCAACCATCTCTAGATCATGAAGTTGAAGGATAGAAAAACACTTAGAAAGGGGGGGATTGAATAAGTGTGACTTTAAATCTTGGACGATAAAAATAAATTGCACAATTATTTTTATCCTGGTTCGCTGTTAACGAAGCTACTCCAGTCCACCCCCGCAGAGATGATTTACCTAAACTGAGGATTTAATCCACTAATCGCACGGATTACAATGGTTTTCCACTTAGCCGCAACTAAGTCTTCCAGAGTCTTCTGATCACAACCTGATCACTCCAGGAACAACTGCTTAGTTCACTCCTAAGACTTTTTCTAGAGTCTACTGATCAACACGATCACTCTAGGCTTAGTTCACTCCTAAGACTTTCTGCTCAGCCAACTGCCAAGACTTCCTGCTCAGCCAACTGCCAAGACTTCCTGCTCAGCCAACTGCTAAGACTTCCTAGAGTATACTGATCAACTGATCACTCTAGTTCCTTACAACTTAATGTAATCTATTCAAGAGTTTACAAATGCTTCTTAAAAGCGATAATCACAACTGTGATATTTCTCTTACAATTTAAGCTTAATCTCACTAAGATATTACAACAGCAATGTAGTGAGCTTTGATGAAGATGAAGATTCTGAGTTTTGATTTGAACAGAGTTTCAGCAAGTTAATTTGAATTGTATTGGTGCGAAATCGTTAACCTTGCTTCTCATCAGAACTTCATATTTATAGGCGTTGAGAAGATGACCGTTGAATGCATTTAATGCTTTGCGTGTTCCGTACAGCTTTGCATTTAATGTTATACGCTTTTGTCAACTACCTCGAGCCTTGTTCACGCTGTGTCTACTGACGTAGCCTTTAGTAGCTTTAACGTTCCTTTTGTCAGTCAGCGTAGTCTGCCACGTGTACTTCCTTCTGATCTGATGTTTGTGAATACGACGTTTGAATATCATCAGAGTCAAACAGCTTGGTGCATAGCATCTTCTGATCTTCTGACCTTGAAGTGCTTCTGAGCGTGATACCATCTTCTGATCTTCAGTGCTTCTGATCTCATGTTCTTCTGATGCTTCCATAGACCCATGTTCTGATTCTGCTTCGACCATCTTCTGATGTCTTGCCAGACCATGTTCTGATGTTGCACGCTGAACCATTTGAGACACAACTTCTGAGCGCTGAATTATGCGTACTCTTTATATATTTCCTGAAAGGGAAATTGCATTGGATTAGAGTACCATATTATCTTAAGCAAAATTCATATTATTGTTATCATCAAAACTAAGATAATTGATAAGAACAAATCTTGTTCTAACAATCTCCCCCTTTTTGATGATGACAAAAACATATATAAATGATATGAATTTGCGATCAGAAAGAGTAGACGGCAAAAGACAAATTACACAGCTATAGCATAAGCATATGAATATGTCTCCCCCTGAGATTAACAATCTCCCCCTGAGATAAATAATCTCCCCCTGAAATAAATACTCGAAGAACTTTGATAAAAGACTTCCCTGATTATTTCGGTAGAGACGATCATATGAGCTTCTGCCTTCAGAGAAATCATAGCTTCTGACTTCTGCTTCCATTGGACAGCTTCAGAACTTGAATTTCTTTGATCTTCAGAACATTCACAGCTTCTGACTTCTGCTTCCATTCAGGACAGCTTCAGAACTTGAATTTCTTTGATCTTCAGAACATTCACAGCTTCTGACTTCTGCTTCCATTCAGGACAGCTTCAGAACTTGAATTACTGGATCTTTTAGAACATTCACATCTTCTGATTTCTGCTTCCCTCGGATAGCTTCAGAACTTTGAATGTCTACCAACATCACTTCATGCTAGATTTGTATCAGAACATTGTTGAATGTACCAGAGCATCATCTGAGCATCTCTACATCCTGAAATGTTACAGAACAAAAACTAAACGACAAAAGTCAGCATGAACGAGTTAGAACATAAAATGTATATTCAAATACATGATATGTATCAGAGCTAAATGTATCAGAGCATTTAGGCTAAAAACATGTATCAGAGCAAATAATGTATCAGAGCCATAACATTATATGTATCAGATCAAATAGAATTTTGTCAGAACAGGATAGACAATGATATTCAAATTCTATTATCAGTGCTTCTGATTCATTCTTCTTTCTTGCTTCTGATCTCTGAAGCTTGATAGCACTCAGCTTGCTTCAGTTTCCATGGTTTTGCTTCTAGTGTTTGCTTTGAAGATTCACTTCACTTCTCTGTACCTGCAAAACACTTAAACCATATAGAACTTGCAGTTCTTGTTAGTGAATGTGTGGGAGCCTTTACCCAGCAACTGATAGATTTAATCAAATCATTTATCATTTATCTTTCTCCCCCTTTTTGTCATAACATCAAAAAGAATATTTAAAAAGATTCAGATGTATAAAACGACAAAAGAAAACATTTACTGGAATGTAAAACACAAGGAAACTTTTCATTGATAATCAAAAGATATTACAAAAGGTTCCTATGTTTAACAAGATGAGAAACATTCCTAGCAAATACATAGTAGAGTTTCCAAAGAGGAAAACACTACAAAAATTAAAAACAGAGCCCTAGCTAGACACGCTCTGTGTCAACCCATCAAGAATCCCGGAGGACTTCTTGTCTTCCAGACTGAAACCTCCACTGTAGGAGAGATCCCAGAACCAAGGAGGAAGTGAGGGACAGTTCACAGACAGAGAGCTAATGTTGCAAACGGGGCTTTCCCTCAACATAGACGTTGAGCCTATCTTCCCACAACTCAAGAAAGTCTTCTGTCTTTGGATGAAAGTTGATAACAACATCAAAGAAGAGTCTGACTTGAGCGGTATTAGAAGAGCCATCCCGAGATGCACAGAGATCTGTCGCCTTTGAGTCATGGAGCTTCAACAGACTTAGGGTGAATCGCTAGGTTTTGAGAGAAGAAATGAAAAACGAGAGAGAGAGAGAGAAGAAAAAAACTTTAAGAGGAAAACAAAGAGATAGGAAACCGAAAACCATTTTGAAGATTATTTAAAGGAAAATAAAATGAAACGAATGATGGAAAGCATTTAATGTTACGTGACGTGAGGAGAGATAATAAAGACGAATGAGGTGACTAGCACAGTTACCTATGGTCGGCGTCCCTTCAACTGCACGCGCGCATATCCATGAATAGTAACGACAGGTTTACCATCCCGAGATAAAGCGTAACAGCTGTTTTGCTTTAAAAGAGGTTCTGAATCAACTTAGACAATGAAACGTTAGTAATAACCGAATCATAATTTCTAAAAGAATTCAATCAGAACTTCTGATTAAAAAAAATGTTCCACATTCATTTCAGAAGATACTCATACATGAGAACTTCTCATCTTCTCATTCTGGGCATAAATCCATACTGATGTTCTTCAGAATGAACTTAAACCTATCTTCAGCTAGGGGTTTTGTAAAGATATCAGCCCATTGATGGTCTGTATCAACAAAGTTTAAAGATATAACACCCTTCTGAACATAGTCCCTTATGAAATGATGTTTTATCTCAATATGTTTAGCTTTTGAATGAAGAATAGGATTCTTAGATAAACATATAGCAGAAGTATTATCACAGAATATAGGAATGTTACTCTCAAATATCTGATAATCTTCTAACTGACTTTTCATCCAGAGCATCTGTGTACTACAACCAGCAGCTGCGACATATTCTGCTTCTGTGGTTGATAGAGCAATGGTTGCTTGCTTCTTGCTGTACCAGGAGATTAAGTGACTTCCAAGAAATTGGCAACTTCCTGAAGTACTTTTTCTTTCAATTCTGTCTCCAGCATAATCAGCATCGCAGAATCCTACTAAGTTGTATTCTTTAGATTTTCTGTAAACTAAACCAACATTAGTAGTACCTTTCAGATACCTTAGAATTCTCTTAACAGCAGTTAAATGAGATTCTCTAGGATCTGATTGGAATCTAGCACACAAACAAACACTGAACAGAATGTCAGGTCTAGAAGCAGTCAGATATAGAAGAGATCCAATCATACCTCTGTATAACTTCTGATCTACCTTCTTACTTACCTCATCCTTACCTAGGATGCATGTTGGATGCATAGGAGTTTTGGCTTCTTTGCAGTCCAGAAGATTAAACTTCTTCAGAAGTTCCTTCACATACTTGGTTTGGTGAACATATGTTCCTTCTGATGTTTGATTTATTTGTATTCCAAGGAAATACTTGAGTTCTCCCATCATGCTCATTTCAAACTCAGCCTGCATAGACTTAGCAAACTCCTTTCCAAGTGTAGCATTAGATGTTCCAAAAATAATATCATCCACATATATTTGACAAATTAAAATATCCTTTTCAAAGGTTTTACAGAAGAGAGTAGTGTCCACTTTTCCTCTAGTGAAACCATTATCTAGAAGGAAAGAACTTAAGCGTTCATACCAAGCTCTGGGAGCCTGTTTCAATCCATACAATGATTTCTTTAGTTTAAAAACATGATTAGGAGACATAGAGTCTTCAAAACCAGGAGGTTGATGGACATAAACTTCTTCATCTATATAACCATTTAAGAAGGCACTCTTAACATCCATCTGATAGAGAGTGATGTTATGTTGAGTGGCAAAAGAAATTAATAGACGAATAGACTCTAACCTGGCCACTGGTGCAAAGGTTTCTGTGTAGTCAATCCCTTCTTGCTGACTATAACCCTGAGCCACCAGTCTGGCTTTGTTCCTTACCACTTCGCCTTTCTCACTGAGCTTGTTTCTGAAGACCCATTTTGTACCGATTATATTGAATCCATCTGGTCTAGGAACAAGATCCCAAACATCATTCCTTGTGAACTGATTTAGTTCTTCTTGCATAGCAATTATCCAGTCTGGATCTTCTAGAGCATGATCAACAGAAGTTGGCTCGATCAAAGATACGAGACCTAATTGACAGTCTGCATTGTTCCTAAGGAATGCTCTTGTTCTGATTGGATCATCCTTCTTTCCAAGAATGACATCTTCTGAATGACCAGAGATGAGTCTGGATGATCTTCTAACAGATGGTTCTTCAGAAATGCTTAGATCCTCCAGAGAAGCTGATACTTGATCTTCTGGTTCTTTGCTTCTGAGAAGCTCTGCTTCTGATGCGTTGCTTCTTGGCTCAACAACTTCTGATATGTCAATATCACAACCTGCAAAATTATCAACTTGCTTTGGTTTTTCAGAACCAAGCTTATCATCAAACCTGATATTGATTGATTCTTCTACAACCAATGTTTCAGTATTGTATACTCTGTAGCCTTTTGAGCGTTCAGAATATCCAAGAAGGAAACACTTTTGAGCTTTGGAATCAAACTTACCAAGATGATCTTTAGTGTTCAGAATAAAGCACACACATCCAAAAGGATGGAAATATGAAATGTTGGGCTTTTTATTCTTCCACAATTCATAGGGAGTCTTATTAAGAATAGGTCTGATAGAGATTCTATTCTGAATATAACATGCAGTGTTTATTGCTTCTGCCCAGAAATGCTTAGCCATATTGGTTTCATTGATCATGGTTCTGGCCATTTCTTGAAGAGTCCTATTCTTTCGTTCTACAACCCCATTTTGCTGTGGAGTTCTAGGACAAGAGAAATCATGGGCAATACCATTTTCTTTGAAGAATTCTTCAAAGGATTTGTTCTCAAATTTACCACCATGATCACTTCTAACCTTTATGATTTTACACTCTTTTTCAGATTGAATCTGAATGCAGAAATCAAAGAACACTGAATGAGTCTCATCCTTGTGTTTCAAGAATTTTACCCATGTCCAGCGGCTATAATCATCTACGATGACTAATCCATATTTCTTTCCTCTGACAGATGCTGTTTTGACTGGGCCAAACAGATCAATGTGCAAGAGTTCTAATGGCCTTGAGGTAGAAACAACATTCTTAGACTTGAATGCAGGTTTGGAGAACTTACCCTTCTGACATGCTTCACAAAGAGCATCTGATTGGAATTTCAGATTAGGGAGTCCTCTGACAAGATTCAGTTTGTTAATCTGAGAGATCTTTCTCAAACTAGCATGACCTAATCTTCTGTGCCAGACCCACTGCTCTTCAGAAACAGACATAAGACAAGTCACCTTCTGACTCATAAGATCTTGCAGATCTGTCTTATAAATGTTGTTCTTCCTCTTGCCTGTAAATAGGATTGAGCCATCCTTCTGATTTACAGCCTTGCAAGACTCTTGATTAAAGATTATATCATAACCATTGTCACTTAATTGACTGATAGATAAAAGGTTATGTGTTAATCCTTCTACAAGAAGTACATTAGAGATGGAAGGAGAGTTACCAGATTTTATAGTTCCAGAGCCAATTATCTTGCCCTTCTGATCTCCTCCGAACTTGACTTCTCCTCCAGACTTAAGTACCAGGTCTTGGAACATAGACCTTCTTCCTGTCATGTGTCGCGAGCATCCAGAGTCCAGGTACCATGACATGTTGTGCTTTGTCCTTCTTGCAGCCAAGGATATCTGCAATAGGAATAATCTTATCCTTAGGTACCCACATTTTCTTGGGTCCTTTCTTGTTAGATTTTCTCAAGTTCTGATTGAACTTGGGTTTAACATTGTAAGCAATAGGAGGAACAGTATGATAATTCTTAATGTGAGTTTCATGATATTTCCTAGGTTGTGTCACATGCTTCTTGGTGTGTGTAATGTGAAAACTTTGTGTATGTGAAGTGTGCCTAATATCATGAGAGTGGCCATACTTGAACTGATCATACAATGGCTTGTATGTGAGTTTCATTTCATCAACAGGTTCAAGTTTGTATGGGGTTTCACCCTCATAACCAATGCCTACTCTTTTGTTTCCAGACACAGCATATATCATAGAAGCTAGCTGACTTCTGCCAATACTTCTAGATAAGAACTTTCTGAAACTTAAATCATACTCTTTCAGAATATGGTTCAGACTAGGAGTGGATTTTTCTGAATCAGAAGGAGATCCAACATTATTGGATAATTTTAAAAGTTTTTCTTTTAATTCAGAATTCTCCAACTCAAGCTTCTTTGTTTCAAATTCAAATTGCTTTTTCAGCTTTTTGTATTTGAGACTAATCTGAGACTTGAGTTCCAGAAGTTCAGTTAGACCGGAAACTAACTCATCTCTAGTAAGTTCAGAAAATACCTCTTCAGAATCTGATTCTGATGTAGATTCTGATCCGTCATCTTCTGTCGCCATCAGCGCACAGTTGGCCTGCTCATCTTCTGAATCATCTTCTGACTCATCCCAGGTTGCCATAAGACCTTTCTTCTTATGAGACTTTTTCTTGGGACTTTCCTTCAGAAGATTTGGACATTCATTCTTGTAGTGTCCAGGCTCATTGCATTCATAGCACATGACCTTCTTCTTGTCAAACCTTCTTTCATCAGAAGATTCTCCACGTTCAAATTTCCTTGAACTTCTGAAGCCTCTGAACTTCCTTTGCTTGGTCTTCCAGAGTTGATTTAGCCTTCTGGAAATCATGGACAGTTCATCTTCTTCTTCAGATTCTGATTCTTCAGGATCTTCTTCTCTAGCCTGAAAAGCGTTAGTGCATTTCTTGATATTGGATTTTAATGCAATAGACTTACCTTTCTTTTGAGGCTCATTTGCGTCCAGCTCAATCTCATGGCTTCTCAAGGCACTGATAAGCTCTTCCAGAGAAACTTCATTCAGGTTCTTCGCAATCTTGAATGCAGTCACCATCGGACCCCATCTTCTGGGTAAGCTTCTGATGATCTTCTTTACATGATCAGCCTTGGTGTATCCTTTGTCAAGAACTCTCAATCCAGCAGTCAGAGTTTGAAATCTCGAAAACATCTTTTCAATGTCTTCATCATCCTCCATCTTGAAGGCTTCATACTTCTGGATTAAGGCAAGAGCTTTTGTCTCCTTGACTTGAGCATTTCCTTCATGAGTCATTTTCAAGGACTCATATATGTCATAGGCCGTTTCCCTGTTAGATATCTTCTCATACTCAGCATGAGAGATAGCATTCAGCAAAACAGTTCTACATTTATGATGATTCCTGAAAAGCTTCTTTTGATCATCATTCATTTCTTGCCTTGACAGCTTTACGCCTCTGGCATTTACAGGATGTTTGTAACCATCCATCAGAAGATCCCATAGATCACCATCTAGACCCAGAAAGTAACTTTCCAGTTTATCTTTCCAGTATTCAAAGTTTTCACCAACAAATACCGGCGGTCTAGTATAACCATTGTTACCGTTGTATTGCTCAGCAGAGCCAGATGTAGATGCAGGTGTAGGTATAGTCCTTTCACTTTCATCAACCATCTTTTAAATGAAGCGTTTTTCTCTTCCTGAATCTTTTCTAAACACGGTTAAGTGCTTGCACCTTAGAACCGGCGCTCTGATGCCAATTGAAGGATAGAAAAACACTTAGAAAGGGGGGGATTGAATAAGTGTGACTTTAAATCTTGGACGATAAAAATAAATTGCACAATTATTTTTATCCTGGTTCGCTGTTAACGAAGCTACTCCAGTCCACCCCCGCAGAGATGATTTACCTCAACTGAGGATTTAATCCACTAATCGCACGGATTACAATGGTTTTCCACTTAGCCGCAACTAAGTCTTCCAGAGTCTTCTGATCACAACCTGATCACTCCAAGAACAACTGCTTAGTTCACTCCTAAGACTTTTTCTAGAGTCTACTGATCAACACGATCACTCTAGGCTTAGTTCACTCCTAAGACTTTCTGCTCAGCCAACTGCCAAGACTTCCTGCTCAGCCAACTGCCAAGACTTCCTGCTCAGCCAACTGCTAAGACTTCCTAGAGTATACTGATCAACTGATCACTCTAGTTCCTTACAACTTAATGTAATCTATTCAAGAGTTTACAAATGCTTCTTAAAAGCGATAATCACAACTGTGATATTTCTCTTACAATTTAAGCTTAATCTCACTAAGATATTACAACAGCAATGTAGTGAGCTTTGATGAAGATGAAGATTCTGAGTTTTGATTTGAACAGAGTTTCAGCAAGTTAATTTGAATTGTATTGGTGCGAAATCGTTAACCTTGCTTCTCATCAGAACTTCATATTTATAGGCGTTGAGAAGATGACCGTTGAATGCATTTAATGCTTTGCGTGTTCCGTACAGCTTTGCATTTAATGTTATACGCTTTTGTCAACTACCTCGAGCCTTGTTCACGCTGTGTCTACTGACGTAGCCTTTAGTAGCTTTAACGTTCCTTTTGTCAGTCAGCGTAGTCTGCCACGTGTACTTCCTTCTGATCTGATGTTTGTGAATACGACGTTTGAATATCATCAGAGTCAAACAGCTTGGTGCATAGCATCTTCTGATCTTCTGACCTTGAAGTGCTTCTGAGCGTGATACCATCTTCTGATCTTCAGTGCTTCTGATCTCATGTTCTTCTGATGCTTCCATAGACCCATGTTCTGATTCTGCTTCGACCATCTTCTGATGTCTTGCCAGACCATGTTCTGATGTTGCACGCTGAACCATTTGAGACACAACTTCTGAGCGCTGAATTATGCGTACTCTTTATATATTTCCTGAAAGGGAAATTGCATTGGATTAGAGTACCATATTATCTTAAGCAAAATTCATATTATTGTTATCATCAAAACTAAGATAATTGATAAGAACAAATCTTGTTCTAACAGAAGTGTGATGTTAGATTTTATGTCAACAAATATTTATGTAATGCTACGTAATCATGTATGTGATAATAAATATTTATTTTAATGTGTGTTTTCTTAATCTCTTGTTTGAAATTACTTATGTATTTTGATAATATGTTATATTATAGATTTCATATTCTAGAAAAATCTCATGTCATGATTTTGTGTTCTAGTATGAAATTTACTTTGTTTTCCTGATAACATGATATATTTCGGATTTTACATTCCAAAAACTCTCCTGGATGAAATTGTGGTGCGTTTAAGTAGTAGTATCAAGGAAGAATCAGGATTCTAAAATCTGATTTTGTTTAACACTGGCTTTGGTATGTTTCATGAAAATGTTGTGTATTTCAAGCTTGTATAGATTTTAAAATCTAAAATCTAAGAGTATTTTTAGAACTTCATGAGAATGTATGTAACACATAAGTGTAATTAGTGAACCAACCCATCCTGTATGTTTTTAATGTTAATATTTAGTATGTTATAAGCTTTATATGTTAATATGTTGCTTGGCTATGTTATTCGACACAATACAAATATATAACTATATCTTAGTAAAAGTAGAATGAACATGTCTAATACAAAAACATTTTAACCATAGCATACAAAATTTTGTTAAGAAAATCATTCAAATATAATTAAACTACATGATGTTTGACTTAAAAAGATCTTTGATTTAAAGTTTGTGACTATAGTTGTACACAACCAAACTACACACAATCAAGTTGCACAAAACATTGCTAAATATTTGAATTACATTCGAATATCCTCTCCACAATAATTACCACCAAAATCTCAATTAGTATCAAGGTTGTTGAAAGAATCACACCTATTTCGTACCTCTCCATTCTTTCCCACCTTAACATTCAAAACACTTACCTTACGCATAGCATGACCAAAATCCTCAAAGAATTTGCTTTCATTTTCCGCATACAATTCCACAAATGGCTTTGTCCTCTTGTCCTCAAACATTAAACTATCAGTAGCCAATAGACCCAACCCTCTTTTCACATTCTTATAATACATGTTGTCAAACTTCTTAGGTGTCATCACGTCATTGTAGGCCGACATCGCGGGGTCCTTTTGGTAATTTTGGCAGAGTTTCTTTAGCCCCGCGGCAAATTCTGGTTTATATTTTGGATCAGTTTCAGCGGTTTTGCTGAAATTGTAGAGCCGGTTGCTAAACTCTTTGCAATGAGAGAATCCTATTGTGTGTGCTCCTACTAGAGCCACCATCTCTTGAATTGTAAACCCTTTTGATGTGAAAATCTCTATCACCTAGCATAGTCACACATTTAGAAATTATACTAACATCGTTATGCACGAGTCTTTGAACTCTGTCTAAAAATATTAGATAAAAAATTATTAAAATGAAATAGATTAGTTTCATTTATAACCTGATTCATTGTCATGTTTGGTGTTGGATATTTGTTTTCCGCGTCAACAGCTCTGGAGACTAGACTATCTTTTCTACCGAGGCCTAACTCGTAGAATGGACCGCCGACTAAGACGACGAGGTCACGCGCGGCTGTTGCGATTATGTCAGAGCATGAGACAATGCCGGGACATTCTAACTCCAACATGTTTTTAGCGCGCGTCACCACGTCAAATCCATCTCCTGAGAGGGAGAGATTGATGTCTGCATCACGCTCTCCCTTATTGAAGGCATTTGAGGATATCAAAACGGAGGCGTCACAGCCTCCAATCATGCAATCGTGGAAGAAGAGGCGGAGTGTAGCACCAGCTGTGGTGGGCGTTAATTGCTGCTTCGCGGCCACGGTTTCCTCCATGATGTCTAAGAATCTTGGACATGATTTTTCATAGTAGTTTGGGGTGAGTTTGGATTGGATAAAGGGAAATAAGGCTAGGAAAAATATAAAGAAAATGTGAGATTTGTATTTACAAATCATATTGTTTTTAATATATCAATATTATTAGAATTCAAATTTATATTCAAAATTGAATCTTTTGAAGAAATGTTTATGATTTGTTTGATTAAGGTTAACGAGATGAATGAGTTATTGTACTATGGTTGATGAGATGAGGGAAATTTGGTATTGTGTGAAGGAATGAAAGGTTAAGGATATGAGGTTGTAGTAAATGGCATTAAATTATATGTGGAAGAGAGGACTTCAAGGAGGTGATGGTTAATTTTAGAGAGGTTTGTATATTTCTTGATTATGCTTTTTTTTCTTCATTTGGTTGAAGAGAAACTTGTCAATCTTGAGGTCCAAATTGAATATAGATAGTGGAATGTTTAATGGTTATTAGTAATTGTAATTTCATATTCAACTTGTATATGACATTGCACGATGTAAATATCCTAATTATGAAAAATTTATTGTATTAGTTTTAGTATATTCAAAAACTTGCTATTATTACTCACTTATCAGCAAAATATTTAGGCTTTATTGGGAGAAATAAGTACTTGAATGACAAACATAATATACTATGATTCATCAAATAAGAATTTCTTCGGTGACTTACTAGTATTTTTTAAATGCAATGCTATTCATCGCAAGGCTTTTGACCAAGAATATCTCACGAATTGTGTTTGACCAATAAAATCTCGTTCTGAAATGAAATATGGGATTAATGGATGTAATTTAGGTCAAACTTTCTTTTATATAAAATGAAAGTTTTAAATATATAATTTCTAACATCGCAAGGTTTTTGTTCAACTATAGCCACCTCAAATCTTAATAGGTATGGATGTCGATATAATATATATGGGGATAGTTTACTGAGCATAAGAGGGAATGGTCTGCGATGGAACTAATGAGGGTGATTGCCCAATGGAGTTTGGCCGTTTAAGGGGTCCTGAGTATAGTAGGTTGTTCAAAGCATACAAAGCAAGATAGTCGGTAAAAAATTAGTTGGGCTTAAGCCCCAAAAAAAAACCAATCTTATGTGATACACATGGTTTCAGAGGTGTCTAAGGAGAAACAACTGAGGAATCTGAGTAGCGGGAAAAATGTTCCTCCCACGATCAAGGGATGACTAATCACCTCTATTGCATGTTTTTTTTTTGGAAGGGATGGGAAAACCTTCTCTTTAAATTTTAGCCCAGGCCACTATGATCTTCTATAAATGCCTTTCCAATATAGAAAAGGGTATCATGAACTTTCACCAGACCCCCACTAAGAGAAAGTTTCTTATGAGCCCTGCATGAGCACGCATTCCCCAACTTCCACTAACCCCAAACACACCAAAATTTATCAAGGAAAAGGTGGGCATCCCTATTGTACTCAAGCGAGCACTAGGATATCTCACCATCCATAGAAATCATACAAGCAAAGCCTTTTGCATCCTATACGAGCAGGTTCTCACCTTCTATTGTACATTTAGAAAGTAAAAATGGCGTTCAGCGTGTTGTCTGGTAAAACTAACCTAAGTCACACTCATCTTCAGCTCACAAGCCACCTGAATCAATTCCTAAGAGTGGTGACAGAGGAAGGCATCGTAACACCCACCACATTGGCCACTTTTATCACGCCATACCAATGGGATTGTTAGGGTCGTAAAATCCATCTCCTCATATAGGAGAGACGCTCGACAAGTCATGGCATTGAATGGCACGCTTGCCAGCCCCATACCAAGTTCAATAATGAAGTTAGAACATAAAATCGCTTGCTCTAAAAAGGACGTCATAGGTATACATCCTCATAACAACGACCTCATGATTGTCACGGTGTAATATGGCGATTGAGATATAAAGCAAGTATTCATTGTCCCAGGATGATTAACACATGTCCTATTATGGGGAGTATTTGAAATTTTGCAATAGATCTAGATGCCATCTAGGCGTTCCAAGGCATGTTGAATGGGATTTTAGTAAAGCTCATAATGGTAAAGAGCCACCTTACTCTCAAGATCGTATTAAGGATGAAAGAGAACTTGAAGATGCTCAAGGTCAAATATCTCATGGTATAAACTCTTTCTACATACAACATCAGCATAGGAGGCCTGCCCTCAATCTTTTGGGCATTACTTTGTCGACATAATACATAAGTATGAAGTAACTGCTCCCTAGCAAGTAGAGTAATCTAAGGTGATCAAGAGATTTCCCAAGAATGCTACTAGTGTAGCATAAGGATAAGTTGGAGGGAGATGGCTGTAACCAATGTTCTGCAACAAGATGTGAAAAAAGTATATTCTGTAAACTTGGACCCTAGCATAGACCTCGAGAAAGAAATAATGACGCCCATATAGGCTGTAAAGGAGGTCCAGACTGGGCCCTAGGAATTCCAAACCACCAAGTTATGTACCTCCCTTACTAAATTGAAGATGGAGAATTTATCGCCCAACTTAGAACAAATATTGATTTATTCGTGAAGGCTCATTTGGACATGCTTGGTATAGACGCCAATGTGGTCTGCCACTTTTTCCCTATACATTTTACTGTGAATTTTGTGATACAGAGAAATCGCAAAGTTGGCAAGGAAGAAGAGGGTAGAGATCGATGAGAAGGTTGAAAAGTTTAAAAATGTAGGTTTCGTAACTAAGATCAAATACCCAACTTGGGTAACTAACATGGTCTTGGTTCAGAAGGAAACAAATAAATGGCAGATGTGCGTCAATTTCACTAATCTTAACGCAATATTCCCTAAAGATCTATATCCATTGCCCAACACTCATCGACAAGTCCCCTGGTTATAAGACTCTAAGCTTCATGGATGCCTACTTTTGTTATAACCAAGTAAAGATGGAGCCTTTGATCGCGTCCAAGATGACGTTCATGTCCAACCATGATAATTACTACTACATTGTCATGTCATTTGTGTCATACCCCAAATTTGACCCCTAAAACATTTAGGTTTTGCATCATCAAACGAGCATTCATACATCTCACATTTGTTTTTAACTTGCATCTTTATGTCATATGATAAGTCATTTTTTTGCATCTTTATAAAAAGTCAACGTTTTGATTTTAAGGACTATTTTGCTAATAGTTCTTCATTCATATCATATCGTTAGTAAAAAGTCAAGAATTTGAATTATTTTTAGCCACATTGCATTATCATATACATTTGTGTTTGGTCATTCACTTTGGAATATTTTGGACAATTTCACTTATGGTCTATCTCACATAAACCTCTAACTTTTAATTTTATTCTACAAGTCCAAGTCCATCATCATGGATTTAATTATGCTTTGAATTGAGTCATTCGCTTGATTAATAATCCATCTTTTAAGTCAAATTGCATCATGTTGCATTTTCCACATATTTTGAATTGAATTTAGTTTAAATAATGCTTTAATCAAACAGATTTTTGAATTAATCAAATGTGAATAAAGACAAATGTTGGGATAAATCAAATTTGTACTTTTCTTTTATTTATCATTTCAATCACATATACATTATACATCATACATCATACAAAAATATACAAAGAGACAAAATCCAAATATCAGTCCCCGGACATCATCATGCCATATCCAAATTCCATAGCTCCATGGTGTCATCGTCTTCTTACATCATCAAAAACTCCCTCATGCTCCATGCTTCACATCATCATACAACAAGCTACAAAAGGAAAACCAACTCAGTTTTAAGTTCATCACCACAACTTCAACATCCATTGACATAACACATACACACAATACATTCATCATCCATTTGGGACCACGACTCACTCGCATAACAAACTCCAAACAATTTTCAAATTCAGTTAACACAAAACCAATTTAAACAAACATAAACAAACACAAGTAAAACCATTGATTCATTTTTTTTTTTCACACGGATTGCAAATATAGCCAAATCTCAATCTTTGATCAATCACCCTTCTCACATGGATCACTAACCTCAATTCCCTCCAATTTTTCAATCTCTCATCACAATTCTCACCATCACTCTCCTATTTAATCCCTCACTCACTAGAAAATATTCATCAATGACAATCATCCAATACTCTACCAAATTTATTTTCCCTCGCAAAAGCTCGAATCCTAAACTGGAGTGAAGAGGAATGGGAGGCGGAAGAGTCTCCTTAGGGGTTTTGGCCTTTGGGCCCAACCCATTTTTGGTTCACCATCCACCTTCATTTTCCAACGTACCCCGCTTTTGTTTCTAGACAATTTTTTTACATACTTCTCTATCTTCGATTTTTTTTACGTACCCCATTTTTTGGATATGCATATCCGAAAGAACTCAATACTTACTAAAAAAAAATTAAAATCGAGTTGAATCAATACAATTAATAGTATTAATTAAAAATATTATTAAATATATATCATTATAATCAAGATATAATAATAATATTAGCCTAATAAATATTTAAATTAACACCTTATTTTTATATATAAAATTAATAATAATAATAAAGATATTTATTTACTATTTATTTATTATTTTTTATGATACATAAAAAAAATCATTTCTTAGACTAAATTTCAAAAACAATTTTATATTTAAAAAAATTCATTTTATAAATAACTATTAGTGTATTTATTTTTTATATAATTATAATTATTGTGTATTAGTTATAATTTTAGTAATTACTAATATGAAATTTATCAATTAGTTATAATTTTTTATGAGTTTTGTTTTTTAATTTATAATTGGAATTAGAATAGAAATATGAACAGGATAATTATCATTATTATTATTCATAACTTATAAATTATATCAATTTTAATATATCTGAATTAATTAATATTTCAAAATTTTCAATTTTTTGGAATTTTTTCGGATACCCATATCCCAAAAAACCTCTGAGAATTTTTTGGAGTTTTTTCGGATATGCATATCCGAATTAACCAAAATCTCAATTATTTTTGATGTTTTTGTAGATGCATCTCCGAATTAATCAAAATCTCAATTTTTTTAGTGTTTTCGAAGATGCATCTCCGAGGGGAAGTTTTCAGCAAGGGTTTTCACCCTATGGAATCTATAAAAAAATTGTCTTGTTTCTATCCCATTTCATTTTGGGCCATTCCCTTGGGGCCCAGCGCATGTAATCTTCTTCGGCTTTCGATTCCTCCTTTGCTTTTACACTCCATCTTGCATTTTATTTTCTTTTTTGTTATTTGTTTTTTTAATAACTAAATTATTTAATTTTTTTAATTAGTTAATTTTGTTAATGAATTTTAATTAACTTGATTATTTGATTGAATTAATTTTAGTCAGTCACCTTTATTAAATTTAATTAGCTTAATTAATTGATTTAATCAAATTTTAATCAATTAGTTTTGTTAATTCAACATCATCCACTTGTTCATAATTTCATCTTGATAACTTCAAAATCGTTTCACAATTAATGCAAGATAATTTCCATCAATTTAAACGCTTAATCAACATCAAGTCGATTTTAAATCAAAAGCGCTTAAAATATTTTTCACAATAAACTGGATAAAAAATGACGACATGGACGTATGTTCTACCTTTTTCTCAAGTATTCAGATACTAGTTATATAGCTTATACATTCAAATATTTGTCTTCAATTCAAAACGTAATAATTAAGCGAGTTTAGTTCAACTCAATAAACGAGTTAAATGGATGAGATTGACGTATGTCCTACCTTTTCCTTGAACATTGAACACAAGTTATATAGCTTGACCATTCGAATGCTTGTCTTCTGTTAAGGGGTTGTGACTCAATTCGTCTTAGATGTTTTGAATAAAAGGGACGAAAAAGGATGAGGTGGACATATATCCTATCTTTTCCCCGAATATTTGAGTACAAGTTGTATAGCTTGACCATTTAAATACTCGTCTCTCGCCTAAACCAATCAAACCCATTTTTCCTAAGCGTAAATCGACGAGTCTTTTTTTGTCAAAGGCGACTAAACTCATTTTCACTATTAAAATTAACCAACAAATACGTATTTTTCTACAACGAACTATGAGGCTTTGATTTTCCTATTACACTTGCAAATACGTAGATACATGATTTTGAAATCTTGTCGAGCATAATAATTAAAAACCCAAAAAATATTATCTTCCCTTTTCTCCCATAATGATTAGAAAACCGTAACTAACATCACGCTAACACTCATTCGCAAAACTAAATAAATGAGTCATGTTGAGTAGAACGTATGTGAGGGGTGCTAATACCTTCCCCCTTACATATTTTATTTTCTTTCGTGGATTTTATTGATATTGTCTTTTTCCTTTGGAATAAATAAAGTTTGTTGGTGAATCAATTGTATTTCGAGCGTGCGATACGCTTGGTTATTTTCGCGTTGCGGCAGCTGACGACTCTGCCGGAGACATCCTCCCAAGCGAGTCCATCCTAGTTTAGTTTTTTTGTGATGAGTGTTATGTTTGTTTTACTTGATTTCTTCTTCGTATTTTTCTTTTATCTACTATGTGTTTTCTTTCCTATTATATTCATCTACTGTTGAATTTCTAATATGTTGTATTGGGAGTTCTAGGGGTGATTTCATTGATACTATGAGATAGGCTCTCTAATGAGTATGAGAAAACAGATAAGCTAAGATGGTGGGTGTGTAGTGTTGACCTTTTTGACGTATGTCTTGTTTGGTTGACACAAAGACCCCGCATAAACTATATCCTTTTGAGAATGTTGTTGGCCTATGAGTACTCATTACGTCGACAATATTTTTAATATGGGTCAATGACTCTAGGGACCTTTTGTTTAGAACCCTTAAACCTGTTTGTAGAACCTGTGTATAGAACCCGAGTTGAGGGTTGTGTAGTGTTGAACTTCTGGAAACATGTCTCGCGTGGTTGGCACAAAGACCTCACATAGATTAGATCCCCTTGACGGTAATATTGGCCTACGAGTACGTTACATCGGTAATATTTTCAATTGGGATTCGTGACTCAGGGAACCATTTTTGCAAAAACCCTAAAGCTTACTTGTCAGTGGAATGTTGGTTAGATGTTACACAAAATCTTTACACCCTTAGAATTCCTACACATATTGTTGCATTGCATTCATTTTAAAAATATTTTCTTTAGACTATCGCATTTCATTCATATGGATCTTTGCATGACAAGACAGTGCATTTTCATAGAAAGATTCTGCATATAAAAATGAACAAAATTTTCTTGCATTCGCATTTATCACCATGCATGTCCATTTACTAAGAAGTTCTCATTCCATTATTCCCTGACATCTTTACGAGACGCGCGACGTTACTCGAAGAAAGATGGAAAGCCTTGAGCAGGGACAAGAAAATATGAAAGAGGATATAAATGGGATTAGAGGATCCATGGCCAAGATCATGGAAATGGTTCAAGAATTACCCACCAAAGAGGATCAGCCTCAGCGCACTATGATCTCTAAAAATTTCGGTATCTCAATAGAGCCACAACCTACTCAGAGGGTGTATGTTTCGTTGCCAGAATTTGATCTACCTCCCAAATACTCTCCACCATTTATGAGTACTTCTAAAATAGTTCCCTCCACCCAACAGGTTATACAGATACCAGTAGTCACTTAGTAGTAACCAATTATCCATTCCATGGTTCAGACTCCCTTTAATGATAACTACTATGTGTACCATGATGATGGCTCCTAAAATGGCGATTAAGAGCAGACTAATAAGGTAGATTAGGTGAAAGAGAAATATCAGGTTCTTGAGAAGAGGTTGAAGGTTGTAGAAGGAAGTGGCATCTTTGGCTTTGACACCATGGATTTTTATTTGGTCCATCACCTGACAGTTCCCGCAAAATTCAAAGTCCCTGAATTTGAAATGTAAAAGGGGCATACTTGTCTAAAGAATCATATATTAATGTATTTATGCAAAATGGCTGCCCGTGAGAAATGGGGTGTGAAGCTCTCATGAACTTATATAAGCATATATGTCCAAAACTAGATAATTTGAACTAATTCAAGGTGCTTGGACTGAACAATACTCTAACTTGAGGTATTATGTTGAAGAACTGATGAGATCTAATCCTAAAAGTACAATTATGATTAAATGTGGTGTGTCTGATATTATACCTATTTTCGAGAGAATATATGTATGTCTTGAGGTGCGCAAAGTTGCATTTTCATATACATGTAGACCTTTAATTGGTATGGATACATTTTGCTTGAAGGGTGAGTATGGTGGTCAGTTAATGGCAGCAGTAGGAAAATATGGAAATAATCAGATTTAACCAATTTCATATGATGTGGTGGAAGCGGAGACAAGAGACTCGTTAAAATGGTTCTTGGGTCTATTACTACAAAATATGAATAATTTGATGCAAATGTCATGTGGTTTTATTTCACACCAACATAAGGTATCAAATTCTTATACATTTTGCATATCCATTACTGTTAACTTTTTTATGTACGTTAATTTTGCATATTCATTGTTATTAACTATTTTATGTTTTATAGGGTTTGATACCAACTATTGCTAACCAGAAACCAAATGTAGAACACATTTTGTGCATTAAACATTTATTTGGAAATTGGAAAAAGAAGTATATGGGTGGACACATGAAAGAATTACTTTGATAGGAAGCTACAGTAACAATTGTGCAGGATTGGAAAAGAGCCATGTAAAAAATAAAAGATATAAATGAAGATGTGTGGAAAGACATGATGGAAATTCCACCTTCCATGTGGACTAGGTATTCATTTAGCACAGACATTCATTGTTATTTACAAGTGAATAACATGTGCGACGTGTTCAACATGGCTATATTGGAGTACATAGACAATCCCATCATTACTTTGCTCGAAGGTCTACAGCATTACATCACAGTTAGGATAGTGAAATAAAAGAATCTCATGAGTCATTTCAGAAACACAATTTGTCCTAAGGTTTAACAAACAGTAGAGTTTGAAGTGTGCAACTAGAGGTTGGACGCCAACTTGGCATGGAGATGATGTATTTAACCTATTTAGTGTCACAAACTGTATTGACACCTATCAAGTGAACTTACAACAATATTATTGTGCTTGTCATAAATGGGCTTTAAGTGGCATTTCTTGTGTCCATCCCATAGTTTCTATTTTACCCAATAGGGCTTAAGTTGATATGTATGTTTCGTCTTATTATAGATATCAATTGTACTAATATGTTACTGGTTTTACTAATATATTTTTTCTCAATGATATGTTGTGTTTGTTAAATGGATCCAAGTTGTGTACTAACTATTTGTGTTGATATGGTTTGATATTTGAAATTATATAGTAACTAACAGGTACTAAATATTTATGTTGCTATTGATATAAAATGATATGGTACTAACTATTTGTACTTCTATGAACTGATATTTGTGCTAAATGTTATGAAACTAATATGAATTAATCCTCTCATTTACTAAATGTTATGAAATTGTGCTAATTATTGACTGATGTGAATTGTGTGAACTGGTATAAACTGGTATGGTAACTAATTGTGTGAAATGGTATGAACAGGAAAACAAGTTTCATGGAAACATATTTGTATATTGTTCTACCATCCAACGGTCCAATACTGTGGCCAACATCTCAAAGGGAACCAATTAATTCATTGGTCATGAGAAGAGATTTGGGTAGACCAAAAAAGAAGAGAAATAAATCTAATAATGAACCCAACTCAAGCAATATACTGCCTAGGAATTTGACAACGGTAAAGTATAAAAACTATGGAAATTTTGGGCACAATTCATTACGTGCAAAGGCAAGACAGCGGCAGGTCGACCATTGGCCAGAGAAAGTCATAAGACAAAATAAGAAAAAGAGAGTATCAACAAAAGAAGATAATAAAAGATACATAAGGAAACAATGAACAGTGTAACGATTGCAGAAACAAGGAAGACACGATTGGAGAAACAAGGAATACGACAGTGTAATATTAGGTCATTCTATTTTCCTTTTTTTTCAAATCAATTAATATATATTATGTATTATTAAAGTTTTTTAATTTGTTTTTGTTTATTTTAAAATGACTTGGCAACAAAAAACTTGCCACTTATTAAAAAATATTTACACATCAGTGTAGCGGGGAAAATCTGACATTGAAGCCATGGGATTGACTCGAATCAATATTCCGTTTTGAAATCGCCACCGCGCTTTATTTTTTCAAAGGAAAAGGGAAAAGAACGTAAAACCCAAAGTTTTGTTTTTTTAAAACAAGAAAGAGAACTCAGGTTCGGGTGTTGATTATATGAGGGGAAGGTTTAAAGCACCCCTCATATCCGTGGTACTCCACGGGAACCTTTTTGAAAATCTGTGTTGTGTGTGTGCTAAAAAACGGTTTGTTTTATTTTTAAAAAAAAGCTCGGCAAAGCGTTAAGCTTTGGGCCTACATACCTCCTCGGTGCAATGGAGAAGTCAGAGCTAATGTAGTTCCGCTTTTGGGAAAAACGTTTTAAAAACGAATAAACACTTTGGTGTCGTTAGAGAGAAATACTCAGCCATTGATCTTGAGCATGAGAACAAACAAGTTCTTTGCATCGCAAATGAAAGAAGGGCTCCAACTCGGATAAAATCAACGAGTATGCCACTAGCTCTCTCACGCGGAAAAGATCTCGTTATTATCAATCAATTTCAAAATCGTGGGGTATAACCACTCGTTTCGACAGTTAACGGTGTCTAAACTTTTGAAGAAAAGCCACTAAGGGCGAAAGATATTTTTGAGAAAAAAGGTTTTGAAAAGGTTTGCAAACATAAGAATGTTTTGGAAAAAGAGAGAAGATTTTGAAAATTTAAGAATGGGAGGAGATGAAGAGGCTAACCTAGTGCATGAAATAAAAGCTAAGGAAAGAAACGGTCTAACCAAATAAGAAGCCAACACTTGACATTAAGAGCCAAGGTAGTTTTCCCATCCTTTGGATTTATCAATACCAACACATTAACACTTGGGGATCCAGATGAACTTATTGTCTTAGCACCACTTTGCATTAAGCACATTAAGGTTCTGACGAAAATCGGGCAGAGTAACGGCTGTTTTCGGGTAAAATCCTTATTTCAATGCCTTGGAATTAACCATCAAGGGCTTTCAAGGAAATACCTGCACACAAAAACATACAACCGCACAATGCCAGACAGACAGAACAATCACAGGATAATAATAGAATAGGTCCAGAGGTACTAGGTCCATAAGTCCGAATCTCCAAATTGCTAAGGATAGTAACCGATAGTCCAAAAAGAACCTTATGTATTTTTTAGATTTTGGTTATTTATTAGTGTTTTAGCAAGAAAAGATAAAGTATGGTCCAAGTGGACAAAAGAAAAATGACGGAAAGTAAATATGATGAAATGATAAAGTAAAGCGATAAGGCGAGAAATATAAAGAGCGGTAATATAAAGAGCGGTAATATAAAGGTGCGGAAATTAAAGTTAGTTGTTAAATGTTAAAGATAACCATCTTGAAACTTGTCAAGTATGTTATCAAAGTTAGTATGAAGATCTATGGTGAGTGAATGATGTACTCGGATTTAAAGTCAATGGGGCTTATCAGAAGCTTGATAAAATCATAGCGACTACACGATAAAAACCTCCACAAGTCTTAAATCAACCGCATACAATTCTCTTCCACATTTGATCTTTTTTATTCGGGACACGAAATATCGCGCTATGTTAAGCAGATCGCCAAGTGATTTATGTAGAAATCACCCTACAACGAGGCCGGTCAAAACTTTATGTGCTAATGCATGCGAGAAGAACGATATGTAGATCGCCTTCCGAAAGCAATACCGCACGAAAAGAAAATAGGTAACGATCTAGTCTTTACTAAGAATCCATAAGAATTCTCAAAGTATTAAGACTTTCATCGATCAAAAGAAAAAAGGAGAAGGAGAAGGTAAAATGCATAAAGATAATCAACTCACACTATCATTAATATCATTCATCTAATATTATGGATTTGGTTCTTTCCAACCTATCAACATCCTAGATCCAATGATATTAATGAAATGGAGGAAGAAGAATAAAATTCACAAAAGATAATCACAAGAATGAAAACAAATTGATCTAGTCTTCATCAAGAATCCATAGAATTCTCAAGATGTTAAGACTTTCATCGATCAAAAGAAAACAAGATGAAAAAGATAAGAATAGAGACAAATTGATCTAGTCTTTATCAAGAATTCATAGAATTCTCAAGATGTTAAAACTTTCATCGATCAAAAGAAAGATAAGATGAAAATAAGAATGAAAACATAAAAGATAATCAACTCACACTATCATTAATATCATTCATCTAATATTATGGATTAGGTCATTTCAAACCTATCAACATCCTAGATCCAATGATATTAATGAAGTGGAGGAAGTAGGACACCAAAACAAGCATAAAAGAGGCAAAAAACCACATTCTGCCAGCAGGAAATCGATTTCATGCAGGGGGAAATCGATTTCCATAGTGCAGTTTTCAGAAAAAACAGGTCACGCTCAGCAGGAAATCGATTTCAGCCTTAAGGAAATCGATTTCCTCAGTGCAAAATCCAGCAAAAACAGCATTTAGAGGCATAAAACTTGACTTGAACAAACATACAAACACCTTATGATCACACATCAATTGGAGCACGAATTTTCCATCAAATCAACAACAAATAGCACCAATATAGCATCAAAGATGCATTGAACACAAACCACAAAGGATCTACATCATGATACACAAAAAGGATGAAGAGAATTTACCAAATCTTGCACAAACTTGGATCTACTTCAAGAATCACCAACACAAATCTTGATCTCTCAACAATTGAAGAAAAAAGAGTGAAATGGATGGTGGCTTAGCTCAAAGTTTGTGAGGTTCAAGATGTGACTCACAAACTTTATGAAAGAAAAAGAGCTTTGGTGAATTTGGTAGGGATGAGGAGAGAAATTGCAAGGGATTTGTTGGCTCTCAAAGCTTGAGAAATGAGAGAGGCAAGGCCTCTATTTATAGAATTGGAGCAAGAGTAGTGGCAATTTGGTCATTTGGCCTTTGGTAATTAGCTTGTGTTTAATTGATGATTAAAGTGGTGTTTAAATGGTAAGAAAAGGTAAAATGAGGTTTAAGTGGGTTTAATGAAGGAGTTAATTTTGATGAGGTGGAAAATTGGTAAAATGATCAAAGAAAAAGGTGCCAAAATGATGTCAAGCTTCCCTCCTTATATTTTTTGAATTTTGCCTGAAGGAAATCGATTTACCCAGGAAGGAAATCGATTTCACTCTGTTCCAGAAGAGAAATTGGCGCAAAATACACTAGGGAAATCGATTTACCCAGGAGGGAAATCGATTTCATGCTGTCCAGAATGTGATTTTGGTGAAGATTGCTGCAGGGAAATCGATTTACCCAGTAGGGAAATCGATTTCATCAGTCAAAAATGTGAAAAATGCCTTGTTTATTGCATGTCTTGGCTTGGTACCTACAAAACAAAAGTCTACAAAGAAACAAAGCAATATTTTTGGTGTTTGGGTTAGTATAAGCATACAAGATACACAATCATTGGTGCTTGATGGTCCCTCTTATTGATGAGGTGAGTGCAACACCATAAACAAAACTTCCAAGTGAAGCTCTTGATTAGTGATTGAGATGTGAATGATATAGGATCTTAGGGTCAAAAATTGGGGTATGACAGATGCCCCTATTTAAGTTTCTTCGATTTGGAGATACGATGATTGGAAATCTTCGTTTTGACAAAAATCGAAGAGACTTAAATATATAAAACACAATTTTTGATCCTAAGATGCAATGCAATGTTAATGAATGCATGTGATGATAATGATAACACTGGGGAGTATCAGGTGATCCACTGGGGAAAACAAATGTCTTGATATAACTCCGCTGGGGAAACAGATGTCTTGCAAGTAGGAACTCCTCTGAGGAAGGCAAGACTTTGTTGGAGACGGAACTTTTAGTGGGAAAAGAAATTTCTCTGGGGAAACACTTCGCGTCAGAGAGGTTAGAGCATCCTCTTTCACTGGGGATGAGAAAAGGGGTCATCCTCTTTCACTGGGGATGAGACAGTATGTATCTGAATACCCATCTTCTGTTAACAGAAATCAGATCATCGTACCACTGATGAAGAGATGTACCGCCGTACCACTGACGATAACACATACCCACGTTCCACTGAAGGTATTAAGGAGATATACCACCGTACCACTGATGATATAAAAGGAGATGATTCATCGACGTACCACTGACGATGAAAGAGATGTACCGCCGTACCACTGACGATAACACATACCCACGTTCCACTGAAGGTATTAAGGAGATATACCACCGTACCACTGATGATATAAAAGGAGATGATTCATCGACGTACCACTGACGATGAAAGAGATGTACCGCCGTACCACTGACGATAACACATACCAACGTTCCACTGAAGGCATGAAGAGATATATACCACCGTACCACTGATGATATAAGGAGATGTAATTCATCGACGTACCACTGACGATGAAAGAGATGTACCGCCGTACCACTGACGATAACACATACCAACGTTCCACTGAAGGTATTAAGGAGATATACCACCGTACCACTGATGATATAAAAGGAGATGATTCATCGACGTACCACTGACGATGAAAGAGATGTACCGCCGTACCACTGACGATAACACATACCCACGTTCCACTGAAGGTATTAAGGAGATATACCACCGTACCACTGATGATATAAAAGGAGATGATTCATCGACGTACCACTGACGATGAAAGAGATGTACCGCCGTACCACTGACGATAACACATACCAACGTTCCACTGAAGGCATGAAGAGATATATACCACCGTACCACTGATGATATAAGGAGATGTAATTCATCGACGTACCACTGACGATGAAAGAGATGTACCGCCGTACTACTGACGATAACACATACCAACGTTCCACTGAAGGCATGAAGAGATATACCACCGTACCACTGATGATATAAAAGGAGATAATTCATCGACGTACCACTGAAGATGAAAGAGATGTACCGCCGTACCACTGACGATAACACATACCCACGTTCCACTGAAGGTATTAAAGAGGTATATACCACCGTACCACTGATGATATAAGGAGATGTAATTCATCGACGTACCACTGAAGATGAAAGAGATGTACCGCCGTACCACTGACGATAACACATACCAACGTTCCACTGAAGGCATGAAGAGATATATACCACCGTACCACTGATGATATAAAAGGAGATAATTCATCGACGTACCACTGACGATGAAAGAGATGTACCGCCGTACCACTGACGATAACACATACCAACGTTCCACTGAAGGCATGAAAGAGGTATATACCACCGTACCACTGATGATATAAGGAGATGTAATTCATCGACGTACCACTGACGATGAAAGAGATGGTGTTCAAAGATGACATAATCAAGCATGTCCCAAATCATAGCAGAAATTGCTATCAATCTTTTGAAGGCTAGGTAACATTGAAGTTGAGAGAACACAGTAACTGAGTTCTAAACCATGCTCGAACCAGGCCAAAGGTGCATTGAGTGGAATACATTTTCTGCATCAACATATTCATTCCTTGTAATGCACTCATGAATCAAAGTAAAAATTCTTTTATAATTTTCAAAAGGATTTTGTTGAAATCAATTTTATCTTTGTTTCAAAAATTACTATCAACAATAAATGTCATTTTGAAGATATGAAAGAAATAAGATTGCCAAATGAAAAGTAAAGGCTCAAACTTTCTTAATAGAATGGTAGCCTGCAAAAGGCAAGACCCCATGGATTATTACAAAGTTTGGAAAGTGGTAATTTTGTGGAAAAGGTACATTGAAATGTAATGACCCCATCCTCTCTCTCAACTGGGAATTCCTGAGCCAAGGCTTCCGTTGAAAAGTGTTGAACTTCCTCATGATAAACAGATGACTGTTGATGATCAAGTCTTGTCTGATGTAGTTACTTGCCATGAATCCCTAACTTTTGCCTGGACCGCCCTTTCGGGTTCTCAGTCCACCGGGTATTTTATTCTGTTTATGTCTCTAATTTTTGCCTGGACCGCCCTTTCGGGTTTTCAGTCCACCGAGACGCTCTTTTTTGCCTAAGCCGCCCTTTCGGGTTTTCAACTTAGCGAGCTGTTCTTTTATTATTTAGGCGAAGTATTTCTTGACTACATCAGCATTCACGGGACGCGGGAGCTCCTCTCCATCCATAGTTGCAAGAATTAATGCACCGCCAGAGAAGGCTTTCTTAACAACATATGGTCCCTCAAAATTAGGAGTCCACTTGCCCCTTGAATTGGAGGTGAAAGACAAGATCCTTTTGAGCACGAGGTCGCCTTCTCTGAATACACGAGGTCGAACCTTCTTATCAAATGCTTTCTTCATTCTTTTTTGGTTCAACTGACCATGACATAAAGCCGTCATTCTTTTTTCTTCTATTAAATTCAATTGATCAAACCTACTCTGACACCATTCAGCCTCAGATAACTTGGTTTCCATTAAAATTCTCAACGATGGAATCTCAACCTCAATAGGGAGCACTGCTTCCATACCATAAACCAAAGAAAAGGGAGTTGCCCCTGTTGAAGTACGAACATATGTACGGTACCCATGCAAAGCAAATGGGAGCATTTCATGCCAGTCCTTGTACGTGACAACCATCTTTTGCACAATTTTCTTAATGTTCTTATTTGCTGCTTCAACAGCTCCATTCATCTTTGGCCTATAAGGCGAAGAGTTGTGATGTTCAATTTTGAAGCTTTCACACAGTTCTCTCATCATGCTATTGTTCAGATTCGAGCCATTATCAGTAATGATCTTGCTCGGTACACCATATCTGCAAATGATGTTGTTTTTGATAAATCTGACCACAACTTGCTTTGTTACATTAGCATATGAAGCAGCTTCTACCCACTTGGTGAAGTAATCGATTGCTACCAGGATGAATCGATGTCCATTCGAAGCCTTGGGTTCAATCATGCCAATCATATCAATGCCCCACATAGAGAAAGGCCATGGGGAAGAAATAACATTGAGAAGTGTCGGAGGCACATGAATCTTGTCAGCATACACTTGACACTTGTGACACTTCTTTACAAACTTGTAGCAGTCAGATTCCATTGTCAACCAATAGTAACCTGCTCTAAGCATCTTTTTAGCCATCGAATGTCCATTGGCATGGGTACCAAAAGAACCTTCATGAATTTCATGCATCAACATGTCTGCTTCGTGTCTATCCACGCATCTGAGCAAAACCATGTCATAATTCCTTTTATACAAAACATCAGCATTGATGAAGAAACTTCCAGCCAATCTCCTCAAAGTTTTCTTATCTTTATTTGATGCCCCAAGTGGGTACTCTTGAGTCTGAAGGAAGTGCTTAATATCGAAATACCAAGGCTTTTCATCTGTTGCTTCCTCAATTGCAAATACATGAGCAGGTCTATCAAGACGTCTGATTGTAATCCGAGGCTCCTCATTATGGAAATTCACTTTGTACATGGAAGACAATGTGGCTAATGCATCAGCCATCTGATTCTCATCTCGAGGGATGTGGTGGAATTCAACTTTGTTGAAGAATGTCAATAACCTTCTGGCGTAATCTTTGTAAGGAATTAAACCAGGATGACGAGTTTCCCATTCTCCTTTAATCTGATTAATCACGAGTGCAGAATCTCCATAAACATCAAGAATCTTAATTCTCAGATTAATGGCCTCTTCAAGTCCCATGATGCAAGCTTCATACTCAGCAATATTATTTGTACAATCAAAACATATCCTTGCAGTGAAAGGAATATGTGATCCATGCGGAGTGACGATAATGGCGCCAATTCCATGGCCATGAACATTAGAAGCTCCATCAAAAATTAAACCCCATTTGGATTCAGGATCTGGCCCTTCTTCTGGCAATGGTTCATCCCAATCTTGAGATCTCAAATACATTATATCTTCATCTGGGAAGTCCATCTTGATAGACTGATGATCATCAATTGGTTGGTGAGCGAGGTACTCTGCCAACACACTTCCTTTCACAGCTTTTTGAGCTCGGTATTCAATATCATACTCTGATAACAACATTTGCCAGCGAGCAATCCTTCCACTTAATGCAGGTTTCTCAAACACATACTTAATCGGATCCATTTTGGAAATCAATAGGGTGGTGTGGTTCAACATATACTGTCTCAGTCGGCGAGCAACCCACACCAAAGCACAGCAAGTTTTCTCAAGCAGCGAGTATCTTGTTTCGCACTCGGTAAACTTTTTGCTAAGGTAGTATATTGCATACTCTTTTCGACCAGACTCGTCATGCTGACCCAACACACATCCCATTGAGTTTTCAAGCACTGTGAGGTACATAATCAGAGGTCTTCCCTCAACTGGAGGGAGCAAAATGGGAGGTTCAAGCAGATATTCTTTGATGTTGTCAAAAGCTTTCTGACAATCTTCATTCCACACACATCCCTGATTTTTCTTTAACAGCTTGAAGATTGGCTCACAGGTAGCAGTCATATTGGAAATGAACCTGGAGATATAATTCAGACGTCCGAGGAAACCTCTCACTTGTTTTTCAGTCTTTGGTGCTGGCATTTCCTGAATTGCTTTGACTTTATCAGGATCTACTTCAATTCCTCTCTGACTGACAACAAAACCCAATAACTTTCCAGAACGGACACCAAAAGTGCATTTGTTTGGGTTCAAGCGGAGACGATACTTTCTCAAACGCTGAAACAACTTCAACAGATCTTCCATGTGCCCCTCCTCTGACTGGGACTTGGCAATCATGTCATCCACATAAACCTCAATCTCTTTGTGCATCATATCATGAAAAAGAGTAGTCATGGCTCTCTGATATGTCGCACCAGCATTCTTCAACCCAAATGGCATCACTTTGTAACAGAATGTCCCCCATGGTGTGATAAAGGTTGTCTTTTCCATGTCTTCAGGTGCCATCTTAATCTGGTTATATCCTGAAAAACCATCCATAAAGGAGAAAACTTCAAACTTTGCAGTGCTATCTACCAACATATCAATGTGAGGTAGAGGAAAATCATCTTTCGGACTGGCTTTGTTCAAATCTCTGTAATCCACACACATGCGAACTTTTCCGTCTTTCTTCGGAACATGCACAATATTGGCAATCCATTGAGGATATACAGAAGTGACAAGGAAACCTGCATCAATCTGTTTCAAGACCTCATTCTTAATCTTTTCTGCCATATCAGGATGACTCCTTCTTAACTTTTGCTTGACAGGAGGACATTCTGGTTTCAACGGCAAACGATGCTCCACAATATCTGTGTCCAACCCAGGCATATCTTGGTAGGACCATGCAAAAATGTCAACATACTCTTTAAGAAGCTCTACCATCCTCTTCTTAACATCTTGACCAAGCAGTGCCCCAATCTTGACTTCCTTTTTATCTTCTTCAGAACCCAAGTTGATGACTTCTAACGGCTCTCTATACGGCTGAATAGTGTCTTCCTCGTGCTCAAGCAGTCGGGAAATCTCATCAGGAATACATTCATCACTTTCTTCTTCCGCCTCATACACAGGACACTCGAAGTTAGGAGAGGGCGCAGGGTCATTACTTTCAACGGTTTTATTGATTAATCTGCACAAATGATTATTATTTCAGGAAAGGAAAGATATATGCAACATGTAATCGTGCAGATTATGGAAAATGAAAACATTTTTTAAGGTTTTTTGTGTTACCACTTTTCCAGAAAAAGCAAAAAGATAAAAAGCATATATATGCAGAAACAAAATGACTTTTATTGATGATTTTAATGTTTAAAACAAACAGAAAACAGCCCCAACAACTTCACTTTCATCTTGGGCAGAATGAAAGGATTTTGAAAAACATAAAAGCAAATTACTTTGAGACATGAGTACACTCAGGAATGTCAATGGTGATCCAATTCTTAATCATCTTTCCATTGGTCACAAAGCTTGGCACTTCTGGCTCTGGTTCGTCTTCAACAATAGCATCCACCTCTGGAAGAGTTGGGTGTAGAAACCCAGCACTATGAAACATCTCTTGATAAGGACGAAAAGCAGATCCAGACTTCATCACAGACTTGTCTGAGGCAGAAAATCCCAGACCAGCTCTATTCCTGTTTTCTTGTAGACTCACCACTTGTCCCCAGACTCCTGAATGTCCATTCTGAACCACCAGTTGAGCATCTTTGAAGGAGGCAATGGAAGCTTCATCTTTTTTGAATTCATCATTAACAGACAAGGCTTGGAATGCAGTTCCAATGACCACTTCATCAGCTTCTATGGTACGGAACGAAGAGAGATGACTAATCAGCAACGCTTGTTCTCCATTCACAACGACCATCTTTCCATCTTTCACAAATTTCAACTTCTGGTGGAGAGTTGAAGTGACTGCCCCAGCCTCATGGATCCACGGGCGTCCCAATAAGCAACTGTATGCAGGGAAAATGTCCATCACTTGAAAAGTAATCTTGAAGACAAATGGTCCAATACTAATAGGCAAGTCCACTTCTCCGACCACTGATTTCTTCGATCCATCAAAAGCCTTGACGATCACATTGCTAAATCTCATTGGTGTGCCACCATAAGACAGCTTAGCAAGAGTAGATTTTGGCATGACATTCAGAGATGATCCAGTATCAATCAACACATTGGACATTGAGTCCTCTTTGCAACTGACAGAGATGTGCAAAGCCAAATTATGATTTCTTCCTTCTTCAGGCAAATCTTCATCACTGAAGCTCAAATTGTTACATGCAGTGATATTACTCACAACCCCATTAAACTGATCTAGCGTCACATCATGATCCACAAAGGCTTGATCAAGTATCTTCATCAAAGAATCCCTATGAGCAGGAGAATTCGCCAGCAACTCCATTATAGAGATCTTGTACGGAGTGCGATGCAGCTGATCCACGATCTTATAATCACTCATCTTGATAAGCTTCAAAATCTCATCCATCTCCTTTCCTGAAGATGACTCAGCATTCACCTTTGTCGCATCATTATTGTTCACAGGCACTTGAGTAACATTCCTCTGGACATCCACAACTGTTTGGGGCTGAGTAAAAACTCGTCCGCTTCTAGTCACTCTACTGACATCTGCTATATTCTCAACAGAAGACAGAGACTTAATCTCGACTTCTTTTCCAGCTTCCAGCATGGTGGCATTGTATCTGTAAGGTACAGCTTTATCAGAACTATAAGGTACAGATCCAGGCAAACATATCACAAGAGGTTCCACAGCAGCTTTGCCATAATAACCAATCTCTACACATTCTGGGATTTCAAAGCATGGTTCAATCACATTGACATCATCTTCATCTCTATCCCTCAGAATCTCAATGAGCCTTTGATCTATCATCTCTTGCAAGTCTCTTCTTACAATGTAACACCCTCGAGGATTGACTGAACAAATCCTACAAGCAGCATGATTATGTTCATAATGACTGTATTCACACAGAGTGGCATGCATCTCTACCAATGATCCTCTGATGTGTTCTACACGATAAATCTTATACTTCCCAGGGCATCCATACACCATATTCACAGCAGACGCTTCATGAGTTGGCAACGGATTGTTCTTCACATTTGGGCCAATATCACGGAAAGAGAGCATTCCAGAACGGACCAATCTCTGAACTTCATTCTTCAGGGGCCAACAATTTTCCAAATCATGCCCAGGAGCATTCTGATGAAAAGCACAAGTGGCATCAGCCTTGTACCACCAAGGGAGTTTCTCTGGAACAGGAGGTGGTGACCTTGGTTGAACCAGCTTCTTATGAATTAGAGCAGGATACAGTTCAGTGTACGTCATAGGGATAGGATCAACATTAACTCGAGGATACGGATTCCGCCTTGCTGGTTGTTGATTAACAGGAGCTACAGGCACTGAATTCACAACAGGAGTTACTGACGCCACTTGTTGAGATTGATTCCTGAATCGACTATTCCTCCCATGAGAAACAGCATTAGCATCTGATTCTTTCTTCTTCTGGAGTGAGGAACCATACTTCTTCGCACCACCAGATGAATTGTCATTTCGAACCAAACGACCTTCTCGCACAGCTTCTTCCAATCTGACACCCATACCCACCATTTCGGTGAAGTCTACAGGAGCACTTGCAATCATCTTTTCATAGTAAAACGGACCAAGAGTCTTCAGAAAAATCTTAGTCATCTCTTTTTCTTCCATCGGAGGAATCACTTGGGCGGCAACCTCACGCCATCTCTGAGCATATTCCTTGAAGGATTCTTTCTCTTTTTGCATCATAGCTCGCAATTGATCCCTATCAGGAGCCATGTCCGCATTATATTTGTATTGCTTCACAAACGCTTCAGCTAAGTCATTGAAAGTGCGAATATGGGTGCTATCAAGGCCCATATACCACTTAGAAGCAGCTCCAGTCAAACTGTCTTGGAAATAGTGAATCAACAGACGTTGATCATCAGTGTGAGTGGACATCTTCCTGATATACATCACCAGGTGCGCCTGAGGGCAGGAATTTCCTTTGTACTTCTCAAATTCAGGCAGCTTGAACTTAGCAGGCACTTTCACATTGGGAACAAGACAAAGATCATGCACATTCTTTCCAAACAGTTCTTTCCCACGCAAGGCTTTCATCTCTTTTTGCAGTTCTTCAAACTGATCTTGGAAACCATCCATTCTGTCATGAATCTCACTTGGAGCAGCATCATAAATGGGCTCTGGGACAAAAGGACCAGTATGAACAATAGGAGAGGTGTTGACCATAACAGGAGTCAACGGGAGAGTCATCTCAGGAACAGACAAATAACCTTCAGGCATGCCCCAGGGATATCCATTAGGCATTCGTTGCTGAGTAGCACCAACAGGAATAGCAGGAATGGTTGTAGCAGCAATTTCAGAAATCACAGTGGTCTGACCCTGAGTTTGGGTATTGGGAGGAGGAACCTGATTCTGATTCTGATTCTGAGCAGCCATCAATGTCTCAACCAGAGCAGTGAGACGATCCACGCCAGATCTCAAAGTAACAACCTCTTCACGTAACTCACGATTCTCTTGTTCAAGACCTTCCATCTTCTTCTTGCAGTTAGCTCGAGTATTATACCGGTGAGACAGCTTGATTCTGTATGAAGAACACTGAATAAGACCTCGGGAATACTCTCGGAAGCAAGACCAAAATGCAGAATGATGCATGAAATGCAATGCAAATGATTTTTTTTTTTTTTTTTTTGGTTTTTAAGGAACTTTTAAGACATTAATTGTAAACATTAGCAAAAAACATCATAAAACATAACAATATTCTTTCATTAATCATAGAAAAACATACAAAAGGATTCAAAGTTCCAAAATTACAAAATAAAGAAAAAGCTAAAAACTAGAAGGGAACACTTCAGATGACAATCCAACTCCTCTTTGCAGCTTCCTACGGAGCTTCTCCAATTCATCTTCATAAAAGGCCTTCAAATGAGCATTCTCGACCATCAGCTTATCAGCAACTTCTTTCCATGCAACTGAATCTTCTTGTGGTCTCTTTCGCTTTTCACCATGTTGTTGAAGCAACTCTTCTTGATGACGAATTTGATCTTCCTTTTCCATCAACCAACCATCTTGGATATCAAGCATTTCATCTTTTTCTTTCAAGTGTATCTTCAACTCTTTGTTTTCAAGCTCCAAAGCATCTCTTTCCGCTCTCAACTTAGCCACGAGCTCTAGATGTTCTTCACTACTTTCAACAGGAGTAGTGAGAGGCAATGGTGGAACAATGGGTAGAGAAGGCTCCTCGAGTAAATAAGGCATCTGAAAAGTATGAGCTCTAGCTTGAACCCAATCAGTGTAGTCTTTGAGAGCAACACATTGTTTTGTTCCCAAATGTCTCTTCCTATCAACATGGTGCCAAGCACGCACAAACCGGTTTCTCATATCCGAATTTCCATCTTGATTAAGATAGAAGATTCCTGACACAAGGATGCTAGCGGGTCTCTCCTTCATAGGATAACAAAATTGACGCCTTGCAAGAATGGGGTTGTAGGTAATTCCTCCTTGTATACCAAGAAGAGGTACATTAGGGAATTCTCCACAACTATCAATAATCTCACCAATGTCATAAGCAGGATTGTACCAATGGATATTCCCATTAGTAAGAGGCATGATCTTCTGAGACCATGAGAGACCATCAGGATTGTTCAAGAAACTCTTAGCTTGAGGTAAGTGCGAAATAAACCACTTATAGAGCAAAGGAGTACAACAATTGATAAGTCCACCTTTCTTATCATTCCTATGGTGAATGGAATGATAAGTATCCCCAAGCAAAGTAGGCACAGGATTCCCAATCATGAAAATCCGAATAGCATTAACATCGACAAAATGGTCAATGTTGGGAAAGAGTATCAAACCATAGATGAGCAAGGCCAAAAATGTCTCAAAAGCAATCATACTTCCTTTACTAGCCAACATAGAAGCTTTTCCAATCAAGAACTTAGAAGTCAATCCCCAAATTCCTCCTTTTTTGGTCATGTTTGCTTTTACATCTGATATCTTCAAATGAAGAAGCTCTGCTATCTCATCAACCTCAGGCTCTTTCTCCAGACCACTAAACGGTATGTCATTCGTAACCGGTAAACCAATCCAATAAGAATACTCCTCCAAAGTGGGCATAAGCTGATAATCAGGAAAGGTGAAACAATGATAAGCTGGGTCATAAAACTGCACAAGAGTCTCAAGAATCCCCTTTTCCACTTTAGTCTTCAAGATAGAAATCAATTTCCCATAACGGCTTTTGAAGTTGTCAAGATTAGGAACCAAAGTTGCTAGCTCTTTCAATTCCTTTGCACTTGAATTTCTGAAAGTGTACTTCTTGATGCTTCTCTTTTGATCCATGGTACTTGTTATGTTTACAAAAAATGTCTCTAAGTTCCTTGAAAACCATTTGTGAATGTTATTTTTATGAATGCATGAATGCATGGTTTATGCACCAATCACAATCAAGAGCACACAAGATCACATCAAATCACACAACAATCACACAGTCCAGGTTCAAAGGTTTGACGTCACGAGCATGGAGCCATGGGTCTACCCATCCCACAAGGAGTGATCTAGGGAAGTTTGTACCTGCCAATCGGGTTCTACAAAGGTTCCCAGAGTTTTCAATCTTCTATCGGATATTACCGGCACGCACAATTGCTCATGGGCGCCAATAATATGCCTAAAAAGACCTCGTCTGAGCGTAGTATCGCATGACAACAAGCTCAAATTGGTACTTGATCTTGTTTCTGCACTACATCCTAAAAAGGCTTAGATTGGTTAAAAGGGTTCTAGGCCATTCAGCTTCTACGGACACTCACTATTGAAAGTAATAGCGTTATCACGATGGTTCGTAACAACCTCTACTACCTTCCATGAGGCCTCCACTGATTGGGGTTCCACCATATGACGCTCATGGTAAGGATTGCTCCTGACATGCGACTATTGGTCCTACCACCTCCTATCTCAAGTTACTCACCAAAGTTCGGGTTAGAACTTTGTCTCATCACAGAGGAACCATCGAGCACCAAAAGAAAAAAAAAAAGAAAATAAACAAACAAGGCACACAACAATATATACAGATAAAAACACACAGATAAACAAAAATAGGCTTAACATACTTAAAACTGGGTCCCCAGTGAAGTCGCCATTTTTCTGTAGCGGGGAAAATCTGACATCGAAGCCATGGGATTGACTCGAATCAATATTCCGTTTTGAAATCGCCACCGCGCTTTATTTTTTCAAAGGAAAAGGGAAAAGAACGTAAAACCCAAAGTTTTGTTTTTTTAAAACAAGAAAGAGAACTCAGGTTCGGGTGTTGATTATATGAGGGGAAGGTTTAAAGCACCCCTCATATCCGTGGTACTCCACGGGAACCTTTTTGAAAATCTGTGTTGTGTGTGTGCTAAAAAACGGTTTGTTTTATTTTTAAAAAAAAGCTCGGCAAAGCGTTAAGCTTTGGGCCTACATACCTCCTCGGTGCAATGGAGAAGTCAGAGCTAATGTAGTTCCGCTTTTGGGAAAAACGTTTTAAAAACGAATAAACACTTTGGTGTCGTTAGAGAGAAATACTCAGCCATTGATCTTGAGCATGAGAACAAACAAGTTCTTTGCATCGCAAATGAAAGAAGGGCTCCAACTCGGATAAAATCAACGAGTATGCCACTAGCTCTCTCACGCGGAAAAGATCTCGTTATTATCAATCAATTTCAAAATCGTGGGGTATAACCACTCGTTTCGACAGTTAACGGTGTCTAAACTTTTGAAGAAAAGCCACTAAGGGCGAAAGATATTTTTGAGAAAAAAGGTTTTGAAAAGGTTTGCAAACATAAGAATGTTTTGGAAAAAGAGAGAAGATTTTGAAAATTTAAGAATGGGAGGAGATGAAGAGGCTAACCTAGTGCATGAAATAAAAGCTAAGGAAAGAAACGGTCTAACCAAATAAGAAGCCAACACTTGACATTAAGAGCCAAGGTAGTTTTCCCATCCTTTGGATTTATCAATACCAACACATTAACACTTGGGGATCCAGATGAACTTATTGTCTTAGCACCACTTTGCATTAAGCACATTAAGGTTCTGACGAAAATCGGGCAGAGTAACGGCTGTTTTCGGGTAAAATCCTTATTTCAATGCCTTGGAATTAACCATCAAGGGCTTTCAAGGAAATACCTGCACACAAAAACATACAACCGCACAATGCCAGACAGACAGAACAATCACAGGATAATAATAGAATAGGTCCAGAGGTACTAGGTCCATAAGTCCGAATCTCCAAATTGCTAAGGATAGTAACCGATAGTCCAAAAAGAACCTTATGTATTTTTTAGATTTTGGTTATTTATTAGTGTTTTAGCAAGAAAAGATAAAGTATGGTCCAAGTGGACAAAAGAAAAATGACGGAAAGTAAATATGATGAAATGATAAAGTAAAGCGATAAGGCGAGAAATATAAAGAGCGGTAATATAAAGAGCGGTAATATAAAGGTGCGGAAATTAAAGTTAGTTGTTAAATGTTAAAGATAACCATCTTGAAACTTGTCAAGTATGTTATCAAAGTTAGTATGAAGATCTATGGTGAGTGAATGATGTACTCGGATTTAAAGTCAATGGGGCTTATCAGAAGCTTGATAAAATCATAGCGACTACACGATAAAAACCTCCACAAGTCTTAAATCAACCGCATACAATTCTCTTCCACATTTGATCTTTTTTATTCGGGACACGAAATATCGCGCTATGTTAAGCAGATCGCCAAGTGATTTATGTAGAAATCACCCTACAACGAGGCCGGTCAAAACTTTATGTGCTAATGCATGCGAGAAGAACGATATGTAGATCGCCTTCCGAAAGCAATACCGCACGAAAAGAAAATAGGTAACGATCTAGTCTTTACTAAGAATCCATAAGAATTCTCAAAGTATTAAGACTTTCATCGATCAAAAGAAAAAAGGAGAAGGAGAAGGTAAAATGCATAAAGATAATCAACTCACACTATCATTAATATCATTCATCTAATATTATGGATTTGGTTCTTTCCAACCTATCAACATCCTAGATCCAATGATATTAATGAAATGGAGGAAGAAGAATAAAATTCACAAAAGATAATCACAAGAATGAAAACAAATTGATCTAGTCTTCATCAAGAATCCATAGAATTCTCAAGATGTTAAGACTTTCATCGATCAAAAGAAAACAAGATGAAAAAGATAAGAATAGAGACAAATTGATCTAGTCTTTATCAAGAATTCATAGAATTCTCAAGATGTTAAGACTTTCATCGATCAAAAGAAAGATAAGATGAAAATAAGAATGAAAACATAAAAGATAATCAACTCACACTATCATTAATATCATTCATCTAATATTATGGATTAGGTCATTTCAAACCTATCAACATCCTAGATCCAATGATATTAATGAAGTGGAGGAAGTAGGACACCAAAACAAGCATAAAAGAGGCAAAAAAACCACATTCTGCCAGCAGGAAATCGATTTCATGCAGGGGGAAATCGATTTCCATAGTGCAGTTTTCAGAAAAAACAGGTCACGCTCAGCAGGAAATCGATTTCAGCCTTAAGGAAATCGATTTCCTCAGTGCAAAATCCAGCAAAAACAGCATTTAGAGGCATAAAACTTGACTTGAACAAACATACAAACACCTTATGATCACACATCAATTGGAGCACGAATTTTCCATCAAATCAACAACAAATAGCACCAATATAGCATCAAAGATGCATTGAACACAAACCACAAAGGATCTACATCATGATACACAAAAAGGATGAAGAGAATTTACCAAATCTTGCACAAACTTGGATCTACTTCAAGAATCACCAACACAAATCTTGATCTCTCAACAATTGAAGAAAAAAGAGTGAAATGGATGGTGGCTTAGCTCAAAGTTTGTGAGGTTCAAGATGTGACTCACAAACTTTATGAAAGAAAAAGAGCTTTGGTGAATTTGGTAGGGATGAGGAGAGAAATTGCAAGGGATTTGTTGGCTCTCAAAGCTTGAGAAATGAGAGAGGCAAGGCCTCTATTTATAGAATTGGAGCAAGAGTAGTGGCAATTTGGTCATTTGGCCTTTGGTAATTAGCTTGTGTTTAATTGATGATTAAAGTGGTGTTTAAATGGTAAGAAAAGGTAAAATGAGGTTTAAGTGGGTTTAATGAAGGAGTTAATTTTGATGAGGTGGAAAATTGGTAAAATGATCAAAGAAAAAGGTGCCAAAATGATGTCAAGCTTCCCTCCTTATATTTTTTGAATTTTGCCTGAAGGAAATCGATTTACCCAGGAAGGAAATCGATTTCACTCTGTTCCAGAAGAGAAATTGGCGCAAAATACACTAGGGAAATCGATTTACCCAGGAGGGAAATCGATTTCATGCTGTCCAGAATGTGATTTTGGTGAAGATTGCTGCAGGGAAATCGATTTACCCAGTAGGGAAATCGATTTCATCAGTCAAAAATGTGAAAAATGCCTTGTTTATTGCATGTCTTGGCTTGGTACCTACAAAACAAAAGTCTACAAAGAAACAAAGCAATATTTTTGGTGTTTGGGTTAGTATAAGCATACAAGATACACAATCATTGGTGCTTGATGGTCCCTCTTATTGATGAGGTGAGTGCAACACCATAAACAAAACTTCCAAGTGAAGCTCTTGATTAGTGATTGAGATGTGAATGATATAGGATCTTAGGGTCAAAAATTGGGGTATGACAATCAGCCTTTTTTTATGAAAAATATGGTTGAGAGACCAAAATTGTTTAAAAATAGAATAAGGAGACTAATTTCGTGAGGTGGACAAAATAGGGAGACCAAAACTATAATTTAGCCTTAACATTTACAAATAAAAAATTAGTTTGAAAACACATACTCATATAAAAATCAAATGCGTATTAAAAATAATTATTTATAGGATAGCAATATGTAATTTTTATTTATAGAATGTTTTGTACTAAAACTTTTTAATTTATTATATTTTCATAATGGTTAGATGCAATTTTTAATTTTATATATTTTCTATTTAATTTATAGGATGACAAAGAGGAATTGAATCTCTAACTTTGAGTTATACATTTTTTATATCTATTCAGGTTGTAATTAAAATGGATATTGCTCCTTCAAAATTTTAAAACAATGAGGGAAAGACAATTGTGTGGATCATGAGAAATCGCTTATGCAAGCTATAATTTTCTACACTAGACATCATTTTCTATTGTGATCTTCCATTATCTGCAATGGAGATATAGACCTTCTTTATATTTATTAAGTTTTAAGTTGTCAATTATAGACTGTAAATCAGTACAATCACAACTATCTAAATGTATTTTTCACACTAATTAATAGTCGAGAAGAGCATAGCTCTTCACTATTTAATATAATATGGATGACTTTGTTTAATAAAACTAGCGATTGAGTGATAAATTAGCATATAGTTTATAGTTTATAGCTTATGGTTGATAAGTGATGAGTGATAACTAGTAACTATTGGAATAAGTTTAGTTCGTCAATTAATCCTTGAAGTTTTAATGATAACAAGTGCTTTTGTATGAAGAAC